>NW_019240323.1:0-4254 GCF_002742605.1 Olea europaea var. sylvestris
TGACGATCCATGAAGCTATGAATCCTGATGCTCCTGTCACGCACACCGTTTTCGCCGCCATGTTCAATCTCTTTCTTCTTCCCTCTTCTCCTTATCAGTTGGGCTTTATAAGAGAGTTGGTCGGTGAGGGTGGAAAAAATCAAAATTAATACTGCTTTTTCGACAGGGCCAAAAACAGGTAAAAAAAACAGGAGCGCCACCACATGGCGCCCACCTATTGGAGGGTGGCTGTTTTCAAAATGTGGATAAGATTCCTTGCATAGATAATGGATTACGGCCCCCGCTCAGGGTCCGCACATAATTAACGTGCGCGTAATCAATTACAGGAGATCCACAAATAATTTAGCCCCTGATTGCCTCGGATTTTCAAAGTCAAACAATCAAATATTAATCACATTTTTTTATATATAACACAACTTTTCAATAACACATTTCAAGTATTTCTATCAAAATCAACTAAAAATTTAATTTTAATCCCTACTAAATATCCATTTAATTATGTGCGAGTCCCCTTTCTTGTAACGCATCATGTATACAAAAAGTGTATACGTAACATTACTAGTAAGATATTCTAGCACTTAGCATTAATCCGGAGGGAACTATTCAAAAGTAATAAGTTGTCATACATTTTATCACTTTTATTAAAATTTATTGAAAATTTGATTTTAATTTTCATCAAGATCTCAATCTTTCCTTTATATTTATTTTTATTTATACAATCTTTCAATAAATAAAAAAATTAATTTTGAATTAATTTTTTTTAAATTTTTTAAATACACATTCTTTATAGAAGTCATTTTTCAAAAAATCATTTCTTAAAAAATCAATATACGACTTAATTAACATATGTATTAAATAATTAAGACTCGCGGTTTAAATAACATTTGTGCTACATGCACATAATAGGTTTGCAAAATAGTTCATATATATATGATGTGGTAAGATATAACACATCATTTGTATGTAAATCATTATATAAATGCTTATGTATAAATAGTATTATTTTTAAACGATACACTATTACTTTCATCTGTTGACTTTATTGAAAATTATAAATTGATTTATACAATGAGTATCGATATCGTCTCATTTTGTATAGATTGATAAAAATATCAAATCAAAGTAAATAATTAATTTTAATCATATATTTTGTAGGATTCACAATCTTTAAATCACATATTTTATTAAAATTTATTAAAAATTAATTTTCATAAAGTTTGATACAAAACGCAAAATTACAAATGTAATGATTTTCCTTACATTCCTGTCAATATTCTTGTTTCTATTACAAATGATATCTTTTTAAATTTTATTTTTAATTGTAACGTGACATTTTCATTGTGATTGTTTTTGCTACACATCTTATAATACGTTTTTTTTTTAATGTACATATTCGTACGTGTATTTACATTTTTTTATTGTTGCACTCGTTGATAAATAACGTATGTTTTTTTGTTAAAAGTTAAATTCATTGATTGAAAATTTTCAATGATATTGATCCATGTTGCTAATATCATTAAAACAAGATTTTTAGGAAATTTTGATTTATTGCAGTCATTTAATTATTCAATAAAAGGATTTTGTTTGGGTTGTAATCTCTTTACAATGACGTGTAAGTATATTGAGTTATGATGAATGTAACCTTTGACCATATAAATGTGAGTATAATATTTGTTAGTGAATTATATTCGTTGTAAGATTTGTATATTCGGTTACAATGATCTAATTAGGTTATTTAGTTACGGTGGATGTAATCTTACACTTGGAAGGTTGGATATGGGATTTTATTATTATTATTTGAAATATATTTGTTGTAATTATGATACATATGTGGTTAAGCAAAGTTATTGTAATTTCCATAGAAATTCGGTTGCCATTTCTATTCGATCTATATTTTAAAGTTGTGAAAAATGCTCTCTCTAATTCCTTGTATTAATACTTATGTTTCCTGTCCAGGGTGGGGGACAGGCTCAAAAATAAAGCGTCGGCTGTCGGGGCCCCTATTGAAGGGACAGCCGACCGTCCAATAGGAGGGCGTCCTGTTTTTTGCCCTGTCTCCCACCCTGAACGTTTGGCTTTTTCCTTATATTAAATATAATCTTCCAGATAACTGTAGAACTTCAAGTTAATTAAACTTTTAGTTATATTTACATGGCTGAAATAATATTTGCACTACACCAATTGCAGGACTAGAGCTTTATTAGCGCAAAATAAGTTGAACGTGTTAGAAATTGGTTTAAAATTGAGAAAATTTGGTTACGTATAAATGTGAAAAAGTGAATTTTGCGTCAACTTGATCAAATATTTGAGCTTGATCCAATAATTAAATTACAAATGTAAATCTGCTCATCGAATAGATCATCGTGATATATTTGGAATCTCAAAACCAATTCCAAATGGATGAAAAATTGTGGTTCAAAGTTAAAAGAAAAATAGAGGAAAATTGGCTTGAATTTTGTCTAACTCCGTCGCTTGAGCGACAGTCGCTCACCTATCTCTCAAGTGACGAAGCTATCACTCGAACGACGAGTTATTAGCAGACAAGCGAATAGTTTTTATTAAAATTTTGACATTTGCGCTCGAGTGAAATGCCAGCGACAGGCTAGCGACTACAAATGATGCTTTCCTTCAGAAAGTAGCGAGATTTCGTGTGTATCACTTTATCCACAACTCCTCATCCTCTATAAATAGAACCCTTTGGACGTTCATAATGCATCCCATATCACTTTTGTATTGAGTATTACATAAAATCTCTTACGAAAACTCTTCAAAATCATTCTAAACCCATTTCTTTTTGTAGAGAGAAGGCTTCGTTCTAAATTCGCTGAAACTTGTGGTTTGAAATGCTTATACCACGAGTTGAATCATTGTATCTTGGGAAACAAGTATCATATACTGTAACGTCCCAACTCCATCAATCTTTTTGTTTTATTAAAAATATAGACTTGAAACGTTACCAAACATCTTTTTTATCTTATATTCTCCCTTCTTTTTTATTTTATTTTTTATTTTTTTACGTGATTTAATCGATAAGTTAATAAAGATAATCAAACAATTTAAATAAAAAGTTTCGTGTAAATCAACATAATAAACCATTACAAATTTTAGAAACAAAAACTCAAATTTCATAAAATGTCCAAAGTTCAAGCATAAAAAGTACTAAAAACAGCGTGCATGTAATTAAATATAGGATGTCCTAACAATGAGAATTTGACAATAATCCTTTTTTTTTTTTTAATATCTTTACTTTGCTGACCCCATAAGCATCACTTGGTCAATCTACCACACATCTACACGACACGTTCTAATATGAAAATTTATTGTAAGAGTAAGTATTTCATAAAAACACTTAGCCCCCGTTTGATTCTCATTCTTATAAGAATGATAAAAAAAATATAGCTATTACAGAACCCACATATTAGAGAGGAAGTCAAATAGGGTAATTTGATGTAATGGATAACGATCATATTTTTCATTTTTTTGGCCAAAGAATGGAAAACAAACAGGGCTTCAGTAAGAAATACATGCATATTTTTATTAATATGATATAAATATAATATGACATGGTTTGCCAATATTTCTTACATTTAGAGCAAACTGATCGCAACATCCAATAGTTCAAGTATTTCCATAAGAATTCCTATATTTCGTAGAATTTACTTATTCGACCAAACGGTTATCCCGTATGATTTAACATATTCAACCTAACAATCCATCAACATGAAGGCTTTAGAGTATTTAATGCCAAAATATATTTAAAAAAAATCAAGAAATAAGAATTTATCACTTGCACAATTCTTACCTTGATCTGATACTAAATAAATTTGAAAATGACTTGTGAAATAAGATAATATCAATTTTTAATATGTGTGTATTCATGTGCGAAGGGTAATATGTAAGGGGAAGAGAAAAACACTTCTCACAAATTTTTTATGTATAATATTTACTTACATCAATTATGTGCTTGCTATTACTAAGAATACAAATGACCACATGTTAGGTTGAGAATTCAATAGGTTAATTAACATATTATTTATTTCAAATCAATCGTGGTGAGTGAGAGAACAATGGGACGATTGAAAGAGTTAAAAAGACTAATTAAATATATTAATAAAATAATGATTACTTTTACATTTCCAGATTCCAGTAATGTTTCCATTGTTTCCTTCTAATATATATATAATCAATCATGGTGAGTGTGAGAACAATGGGACGATTGAAAGAGTTAAAAAGACTAATTAAATATATTAATAA
>NW_019240323.1:10290-16857 GCF_002742605.1 Olea europaea var. sylvestris
TAATTCAGAAGAACAATCAGATTATGAAAATTTTATACAAGAATTTTCAAATATCAAAAATCTATCAGATTCAGATGAAGAATTAGAATTTATGGATATAGAATTAGAATTTATGGATATAGAATTAGAATGTAAACACAAATGGGTAAAAGAAACAGGTTCAGATAGTATACCATATTTTTTATGTAAATGGTATCCTAGTAAAAAATTAAGAGCTAAATGTAAAGATTGTTTTTTAGAAGCATGTAAAAAATGCTTAATACAAAAAGACTTAGTAGAATTTGAAGAGGATAATCAGATTGACTCAATTCAAATAGAATTATCAGAAATAAAAATATTAAGAAAAAGAATAGAAAACTTAGAAGATATGCAAAGATATATCTTACAAAAATTAGAATTATTGGAAGTAAATAAAAAAGGAAAAAACCCAGAAATTATTACTGAACCAGAATTAGTTCAAGTTTTTTGTAATTCAGAAAAATTAAAAAGCATTAAAGTAAAATGTTATGTTAGAATAGAAAATTTTGAAATAATTTGTTTAGGTTTAATAGATTCAGGATGTAGTCATTGTGTAATTAATAAAAGAATCATACCAGAAAAATATATAATAAAGTCAAAAGAACCTATAGAAACCCAACAAATGGATGAGAATTTTTATAGTTACCAAGACATCTTAAAACCAGCAAGAATTAGTTTTGAGACTAATTGTGGAAAAAGTACAGAATATAGTTTACCTAAAGACTCAGTATGGGTAAGAGAATTATCTTTAAATACAGACTTAATTTTAGGATTAAGTTTCTTATTAAAAGATAATGGTAACATAATAATTAGCAAAGACTACATGCAATTACAAAAGTTTACAATTTGTGCACCTACTTATACTAAGATTATTCCATCAGAGTATGCTGAGAAGCGTGGTGGGATTGGGATTAAAGAAAAAGAATGTGAGTGTAATAAAGAAAGAGAATGTCAACTAATAGAAAAAGAAGAATTAGAATTAGAAAATTTTTTAGAAGAATATTATGAAAACTTTAAGGAAGAAGAAGAATCATGTTTAGAATTTGTAGAAATGGAAAAAATTTATAATCTTTTAGTAACAGAACAAGATATAGAAAATATGATAAATAAATTAGAAAAATTAGAAATTTTAGGAGAAAATATATTAAAATATTGGGAAAAATATAAAATTTTATGTGAATTAAAAATAAAAAATCCAGAATATATAATAAAAACAAAAAATATTGAAGCAACAAATCAAGATCAGGAAGACTTTAGGATGCATATAAAAGATTTATTAAAATTAGGAGTAATTAAAAAATCAGAAAGTCCACACAGATCAGCAGCTTTTATAGTTAGAAAAAATTTGAACCAATTTATGTTATTTAGCACGAGCTACAAAATGAGTATAATATCGATATATCTTTATCAACTTTTGAAATACTTAAATATTTTACCCATATAACATACGATGAATTCAAAAAAATATACGTATGCAAAAAAATCATTTATGCAATTAAGTGGGTCGTGTTTATTACTTCAACTTTTGAATTTTAGTGTGACGACAAGCTGGCATGGCCTGTTTCATCTGCTAACTGACCAACATTAAATTTAGCCCATATGAAAATATAATTAAAATCTAAGGTGTTACATCCCTTCCCCCCTAAAAATAATTACGTCCTCGAAATTACCTTATTTAGTCAAAAAGCTCTGGATACTTGGCTCTTATTTTCTCTTCTTTCTCCCAAGTAACATCTTCGATTTCATGATTTTTCCATCGAAACATAACCAATGCAATTTATTTAATCCTTAACGCATGTATTTTCCTTTCGATAATCTCTAAATGAGCCTCTTCATACTTAGATCTTTCTGTACCTCCAATGAATGAATAATATCTTATCACATGCTTGAAATTATGCCACATGCTTGAAATTATGCACATACTTTCTAAGCATCGACACTTGGAATATATTATGTACTGTTGATAGTCTAGGTGACAATGCTAGACGGTACGCTACATTCCCAATTCGGTCTAAAATTTCGAAAGGATCTATAGATCGAGGTCTCAACTTTCCCTTCTTGCCAAATCTAAGAACTTCTTTTATTGGTGCCACTTTTAGAAACACTTTCTCACCGACTTCAAATTCTATCGATTTTCTCCGTTGAATCTGTACAGTTTTTTTTATCTATCTTGAACAAAGTTTATTGTGTCCCTAATTTTATCAATTGCTTGCACTGTCCTTACAATAATCTCTGTATCCAAAATTCATTTTTCCGACTTCATCCTAATGAACTAGGGATCTACATCTTCTATCATAGAGAGCTTCATAAAGAGCCATGTCGATAGTAGCCTGGAAACTATTATTGTTTGCAAACTCCACTAATGATAGATGTGATTCCCAACTACCTCCAAAATCTAAAACACATGCTCGGAGCATGGCTTTTAAGATCTGAATAGTCCTCTTAGACTATCAATCAGATTGAGATGATAGGCAGTGCTAAAATTTAACTTTATCCCTATAGTTCCCTGCATGCTCTTCCAAAATTTATTAGTAAACATTGGGTCTCGATATGAAACGATGAATGTTGGAACTCCATGCAGCCTAACAATTTCCTTAACATATGAATAATTGAGCAAATTGATCCATATTCTTAATTCTTACGGGAAGAAAATGAGTTGACTATGTCAACATATCCACAATTACCTAGATGGCATTGTGTCCTTTTGTTGACTTCGAAAAACCTACCACAAAATTCATGGCTATTTGCTCCCATTTTCCACTCTGGAATTTTTAATGGATTTAATGGTTCTGATCACCTTTAATGTTCCATTTTAACTTGCTAACATACAATATACTTCTCAACAAAGTAACCAATCCTGATTTCCAAATTCTGCCACCAAAAGATATCGCGAAGATCTGGGTACATTTTAGTATCACCAGGATGTGCAACATAGGGTCATAGTGAGTTTCCTCTAAAATTTCCTTTTTTATCCCTTCATCCTTTGATGTACATAATCTTCCCTCGAATAACAAAGCATCGTCCTCTACTATTGCAAAACCTTTCCTTTTACTTGTACCAACTTCCACCTTTATTTTCCTCAAAAAATGAATCGTTGTCTTGAGCATCCTTGATTTGATACCTAAGAGTAGTTTGAATCTTTAATACTGCAATCTTTGCAATAACTTGAGTTGGTGGAATGATAACTTCCAATTTCAATTTATCAAACTTCTTTATCAACTGCACTTGAGTTGTGTGTAAGGCAGCTAGTTGTCCCACTGTCTTTCTACTAAAAACATTTGCAACTATATTAGCTTTACTCGGATGGTAATAGATAGTATAGTCATAATCTTTAACTAACTCCAACCACATTCTCCACCTCATATTCAAATCTTTTTGAGTGAAGAAGTATTTCAAGCTCTCATAATCCGTATATATATAGCACTTTCCTCCGTAAAAGATAATGACGCCATATCTTTATAGCATGTACTACCGCCGCCAACTCTAAATCATGCGCAGGGTAGTTTTGCTCATGTTGTTTTAATTGTCCTGAGGCGTATGCGATCGCCTTTCCAAACTGTATCAATACACATCTCAAACCCTGTTTGGATGCATCATTGTATATAACGAATTCATTTGAACCCTCTAATATAGCTAAAACTGGATTTTTAACCAATTTCTATTTCAGTTCTTGAAAACTCTCCTAACACTATTCAGTTTATTGAAATTTTACGCCCTTTTTGGTCAGTTGGATTATTGGTCCAATTATTTTGAAGAATCCTTCAATGAATCTCTGATAATAACCGAATAGTCCCAAGAAACTATGAACTTCGCCTATATTTGTCGATCTAGACCAGTTGGTAACCTCTTCAACTTTACTAGGTTCTACTTCAATTCCTTGTGCCGTAACTACATGACCAAGGAAAACTATACGATCAAGCCAAAATTCACATTTCTTGAATTTGGCGTACAATTTCTCCATTCGTAGTGTCTCTAGCACTATCTTGAATTGTTCTTCACGTTGATCATTTTTCCTTGAATACACCAAAATGTCATCAATGAAGATAATGACAAATTGATCTAAATACTAATGGAATACTCTATTCCTCAAATCCATAAATACTGCAAGAGCATTTGTTAAATCAAAGGGCATTACCATGAACTCATAATGACCATAGCAGGTTCTAAATGTTGTCTTTGGAATGCCATCTGCCTTCACCTTCAACTGATGATAGCCTGACCTCAAATCAATTTTGGAAAATACTGTTGCACACTTATTTTTGACAGTCAACCGATTCAGTTCCCTATCATCAATGCATATCCTCATTGATCCTTTTTTTCTTCACAAACAAAATCGGTGCACCCCAAGGAGATGTACTGGGTCGGATGAAACATATATCCAACAATTCCTGCAACTATATTTCTAATTCTTGCAATTTTTTGGTGCCATCCTGTATGTAGTTTTAGACACTGGAGTTACCACAGGCACGAGGTCAATTGTAAACTCCAATTGTCTATCAGGTGGTGTGCAAGCTAAGTTATCAGTGTATTCATTAATGAAATCTCATGCAATCGGTACATTACTAATAGTCAGCTGTGATTGCTGAGTTCCATGTATACTAACTAGAAATCCCTGGAAAGATCTTTTTTTCAACATCTTTTCTACCTTCATGGTCGATACGAGTTGTGGTAAGGACTTAACTTGTATAGCAAAAAATCGAAACTCTTTCTCCTTAAGTTTTTGAAAAATTACTTCATTTTCAAAACATCAAATGGCTGCGTGATTTCTTCCCAACCATTCCATTCCTAGAATAATATCAAAATCTTTCATTTCTAGAAGGTGTAGATCAGCTACAAATTCTTTTTCTTCCATTTCTAATTTTATTGCCCTAGCGGTCTGATTGGTATTCAAAATTCTACCGGATGGAATGAAAATTTCTAAACCATTATTAGATTTTCACATACAGTGCATGATTTAGCAATAAATGCAATGGAAATAAATGAATGAGTAGCTCCAGAGTCTATAATAACATATGCAGGTAGTTCATATATTGATAGAAATACCTTCCATAACATTCGGATCCTCTATTGCCTCTTCTCGAGTTAAAGCAAAGATTTTGGCTTTCACTTTCTTGTCCTGCTCATTATCTTTCTTAGGTGTGTATGTCTTGCAGTTCGGGGCAAAATGGTCTTTCTGGCCATATCGATAGCATACATTTTGCCTAAACAAACACTCTCCTTCTTGAGCCTAGTTGCACTCTAGGCATCGTGGAATAACTTTATTTGGTTTACTTGATCCTGATCCTGTATTGGCCCTCTTAAATTGTCCAAATCCATTTCCTTTATTCGATCCATTCCACTTTCGTTTCCCATAAGATTCATTATTTTTCTCAGTCATCCGATCCATTTCTAGATGATCAGAAATTGATTGAGCCTGCTAAAGCACTTCACTAGAGATAGTCATATGGTGAGATGTCATGATTCCTCTAATCTCTGGACGCAACCCTATTTCAAACATCCTACCCTTATTTTGCTCGGTGTCCACAAGATAGGTAGCATACCTAGAAAATTGTTCAAACTTTATGTCATACTTATCAGGTGACATATTTCCTTGTTTCAACTATAAGAATAATATCTCTCTCTGATTCCTCAAAGATTGGAGAAAGTACATGGTCATCACTTTCTTATTTGAACTGTACCCAAGTCATAGCACATTGTTGCGCTTCTGTTTGGGTACGTGAAGCAGACGCCGACCAGTGGCCTACTGTTCTAACCAGCATAAACTCGGCACATGATACCTTCTGTGCGTCAGTGCATGTCATGTATTTGTTGATTTGTTCTAACCCTCTTAACCACTCCTCAGTTGCCAAAATGTTTGCTTTGCTGTCAAAAGGAGGTTTGAAACGGCAAAACTGCTCTACAATTGAACTTGTGTTGTTGGCTTTTGTCAGTCCATTTTGAGGAGGTGGTGTTGTGGGTGCTTGATTCCTACCAAGGTCATGCATTGCCCCTCATTAAATCCATAAACATTGTTGCTTGATCATGTTGTTCACTCCATTTCCTTTAATTAACAAAATAAATTTTGTCTTAGAAATGTTGGACAACAAAATAGCTCAATAGGTTCAAAAGAAATTGAATTTTTTTTTATTAATAGTACTCCTTGAAATGGGATCTAAATTTCTAATCTATCTGAATCCTACGAATCGTCTTTAATGAAGCTTCATTTTCGGAGGAGTCTTCTGTCTCAAGCCCGAACTCTATGTTGATCTCGACTAGTGACTCAGGTTTATGCTCATGATCATTCTCTAATTCCAACCCAAAATCATCTCTACGCTCCCATTCGGGATCTTCCTCTAGGTATGATTCAAATTAAGGCTCTGGCTCGAGCTCAGGCTCAGCCTCATCATTGAGCTTATTCACTATCTCCGGCTGAGGTTCTAAGATCTCACTCCACCTATCTAGAAGGATCTAACAGTATATACCAAACTCAACCGTGTTTGGATACTCTGAAGGGTTACCTTCTAATAACTCATCCCTAACCATAATTCCATGTCCCCGTCCCCCCCCCCC
>NW_019240323.1:22064-111524 GCF_002742605.1 Olea europaea var. sylvestris
AATAAGCCACTCTCGACAACAAAATTTGCTCAGATTTTTATTTTTTTCCCCCTAAAATTGAAATCTCAAATTGGAGCTTCGTCTTAGGCCTTTTAAAGAAAATCATCCATAGTTCAACCTACCTAACCAAGTCATGTGAAACATCAAATAACAATCAAGAGTCAAGTGCCTTATCCTATCTCGCACTTCATCATCACCATCATCACATACCCACAGAATTCAGTAAAGGCATTGAAGTTTAATTATGTATTGTACTGTAATCCAAATACCCTCTTCAAAGAACTTTAACACGGTAACACTCAACCCTCGTCAGGGCCGTCCCATTCCTTTTCCCTTCCCAACTCTTTCGTCCCATTTCTTTTTCCCTTCCCAACTCTTTCCAAGAACTTCTCTGAAATTCAATTACAGTATACCCCACAGTCCACATAGAATAAAAAAGACCATTTATCAATTAAAATCAAGCCATCAAAATTATAATAAGTAAATGCCTAAATGTAAATGGTAAAAGAGTTGAACTCACTAGTCACTAGCCCTAGGGAAGGAAACTCGAACTCACTCGTTCGACAACAAAAATGCCCATCCAGTAGCCACTTGACAGAAGGAGGCCACTCGATGTTTGAACTTTGAACTCACTGGGAATCTGAGATAGTGGCTAGTGGGACTCGAGGCTCCAGGTCCAGTGAACTGAGCGAATTGCGAAGCCAACTAGCCAAGCCGTAAAGAGGAAATCTGGGATTCTGGAAGACTGGAACTGCCGAACTGGAATACTTTAACTGGAAGTCTGGCATCTAGATTCTGGAACTGGAAGCGGAAGGAGAAGTCGAGTAACAGAGAAGGTCAGACGGAGACAAGTATTTGGGGAAAATGGATTTCAATTTGGGATAAATAATGGATTACGGGCTGGAGCATGAGGGTTTTAGGCTGCTCTTGGCTGAATGGCTGGGCCTGGGCTGCCATATTTCAAAAAAAAAAAAAAAAAAAAAAAGGGGGCCAACAATTTGAGGCCCCCTTGAATTTTGGGCCTGAGGCACAGGCCTCATCCGCCTGGCCTCAGGACCGGGTCTGGTTGAGGTGGGTTCGTTTTAAGCTTTTAAAGGATTTTAATTAAATCATTTAAATTGGTAGATTAACTTAAACTAAGAATTGAGATTTTTATCAAATACATGTCAATGATATTGGTAGGATGATCCTATCCCCTATATATAGACAGAGAGATTATTCGGTATCTTAAGTCCTTATTTCCTAGTGGTAATTTAAAAATTACATATTTCTCGCAATCATTTTTATCCGAATAATACTACCTACAACTTGTGCTATAACACAAGTCCAAATAGTGCTAAATAATATACTCAATGAAATGTAGAAATAAATTATTCATTTAATTATACATCTCATTTAATGCCAATAATCACCTAGTCCGATGTTTTAATATCAGTAATGCTAAATAATATTATTCTTTTCCACCACACATTTTTTCAAAAAAATATTTTTTGCATTTTTTCTTAATTCTTTTTAACACACTCTTCAAAGAAAAAAAAATCACATTCACAAAGTACTAATTTATATCTAGATTTATTTGATTGATTATAGAGGCCTGCTATATGTCCAGGCCTGGACAGAAATGGCATCCCTTATTTGGCGCCCCTATTTGTCTAGGGTTTGTGTGGCCTTGGACAAGTAGTGTTTTCCTTGATTATATTAAGCTAAACAATAATTAAAATTTTTAAAGTTTTTGACAAAAGCATGTGTTTGTCAGCTTGACAAGTTAGGGGATCATATCACACTTGGCAATGTAATCTCCGAGAAAGGTTAGCAGGGAAAGCAGCTTTGTTGATTAAAGTAAAGGACCACGGGTCTAGTGCTTGGCTAAATGGATTTAGGAGTGAAATAAACCGGCTATCCCGCTCTTAATAGACACTGGGCTCGGCCCTAGCATCGACTCGGGAGCCGGGGTAAATCAAAGCAGAAGCAATCAAGACACTGGGCTCGAGGCTGATCGATAAGCATGTCTCTTATCTTTAACATTCATTGCCATTCTCGTTAGAAAGAAGTGATGTCTTGTAGAGGCACGTAATAACAATAATAGGTGCTGGTTTTTATTTTTGGTATTGATAAGTGCGTCTTCTGTACTTATTCGAGTCATATTATTAAACTTTTATGTCGTCAAATTATTAATTTCGACCTAATTTGGGATAATTTTCTTTTATTTTTAGTTATGGACTCGTTCAAAGCAGTTAGAAAAGAAAGAATGATGAAATTGAATGAGATCTATAATTTTGGGATCAAATTCCACAAGTTTGAATGTGAGAAGGACATTAGTTGCACAATTGGTGAACTGAAGGACTAACTTGCATTATTTGAGGAAGATGAAACCTTGAAGTGAAATATGGCACTGAATGAGCTTGGATCAAACTAAAAAGGAAGGAAGTAATTGGGCTCTGGACGTTGGACCAATTGACGAAATTAATAAAGTTTTTTTGGAGTCAAACATGAGGGCTGTTGAGAATATACATACCAACATGCACATGCAAAACGGTGGCTGGAGATACAGGGCACAAACACAGAACACGCACAGGAAAGAGAGGATTGCGCCTGGCCGTGGAAATATATACACGTAGAGGAAAAAGAAAAAAAAGGCGGAAAAAAAAAGGGCGCCTGGCCGTGGAAATATATACACGTAGAGGGAAAAAAAAAAAGCCGAAAAAAAGGGACAGACGCGTAGAGAGGCGGCAGTAGAAGAAATAATTTCAGATTGCTGTGTGCAAAAATTCATCAACAAATTGTGCAAGGAATTTGAATATTAATCACGTTTCAATTATTTTTTATGATGTCTTTTATCATTTCTTTATTTGATTTCGACATTATGTTGGACTAGATTATTTCGTACTAAGATTTGTGATGGATCTTGTAATATGAACTTTTAACTTTTGAATTTTATTTATTTTGACGTTAAAATACGTTTTTAATTATTGAATCATTAACATGAATTTATTTTTTCTACAATTACTTGATCACTAATTGTATGATTATTGTGGTTTGTTTTACCCTTGAGAGATATTCGTAGAGTCCGATATGGAGATAAAAATGTACTATTATGCTTTACGTGGTCCTTAAGTATTCACAAATCGATCAATGCATTTTTACATGTTCGCATCCATCATAAAAGTACAGTTGGGTCACGTGTAAAAGGATAAAAATTCTCGTACATAATTTTTCATAAATAAGGATATCCACCCTCTTAAATGCACGTGGGGTCCATTCGAATATTTTATTCGAACGGGCTCCACCCATGTGAAAGAGTGGACACCCATATGTATCAAAAATTATGTACTTATAACACTTTCCATGTAAAATAAGTTCAATTTTATTCGAAAGAGATTGTTAGACAAATTAAGAATATTTGTATTTATAATTAAATTGTGTTGTCAAATATATAAATTTCAAGTACATTTATAAAGTGGATTTGGAATCTTAGTACGTTTTTCAAGTAGTTTATAAAATTTGTAATTAATTGAGGTTTTTCATTTATTTAAGTTAAATTAGGTTTTGCATTCATAAGTAGATTATTTAATTTATATTTAAAAAATCACAAATTTCAATAGTTTCAGTTAAAGCTAAGTTAATTCGAATTTAAACTAGTACAATCCCTAGAGGACAATATTTGGGCTCAAAAATCAATTTCATTACTTGTTAAAGAACCATACACTTGCGAAGTTTTAAATCCAAAGAATATTTTCGTGAACAAGTATATTACATCCCTAGAAACTACGAAGTTATTTTATTATTTAATTGTTTGGAAAAAATTAATATTATCCAAACAATCATTGTCTTTGGAAAATAAGAAGCCTACTTTGAATTTTAATTCAATGCATAAGTAAAATTGATCTTTTTTTTAAAAATTATGTGATTAAGAAGTACGAAAATTTATGAAAGATGTGAAGAACAAGTTTTTAAAAGAATATGTACTTAAAAATTAATAGAAAAATTTGATTTTGAAAAACTCACTTCCACTTGAGCCCACAATCATAAAAGCATGATCGCCACCGGTTATATGTAGGATCGGTTGTGCTAAAAAGTATCTAATTGTTTACATGACATTGAGCTATGGTTAGGGTCAGAATTTGTTCTTTTTTGATACCTCATTTGTATGTAAACAATTATGTAATTCCATATGTACAAGTAGTATTATTCATACAAGATAAGACAATAATGCTGGATGGACTTTGTTATATGTGCATTGAAATTTCTTTTTATTTTTTTTCTTTTATTTTTTCAAGCTTTTTATACACCAAGGTGTACAAGAAGCTTAATTCATGCAGGATTTCTCCCTCGTTAATTCAGGCACTCCAACGCTACCCCGACTCCCTTGTAAAGCCCAACTGAGAGAGAGAGAGAATGAGCATGGCAACAAAGACGTTGTGTGTAATAGGAGCATCAGGATACATTAGCTTCATGGATCGTCAAATTGTTGCTTCAGCGTGGTTATACTATTATAGTCTCCTGACCACAGTTCAATTCTCTACCTTCGATTTTAAATCTTGATCTAGTTGTGTCGTACGATCATTTCAGGATATGGGTTATCCTCTTTGATTGTAATTGTTTTCCATCCTTAATCTACCATGAGAAATTAAAATCTTCTGCTGGTGCTTTTGCTGTCTGGAATAACCTCAATAAAAGGACATTTTGTGTCTAAATCCTCATAAATTGCCTGCTGCCTTTAAACAGGCCGAGAATAAGATTTCCAAGTGGAATACTGAATCTCTCTTTATTTTGTTCATCAAAATATATGGAAATTATCCCATCCATACAAAAGATGTCCTCTTAGAATTTTTTTTTAGTTATTATTATTATTATTATTATTTAATAACGACCCACTTAATTGGGTCTAATTAAGAGACTTCCGTTCATAAATTGGATGATGATAAAGGACGGGTTTATAAAAACTAGAATGGCTTTTTGCAGTTGTTAAACATGCAGCTGCTTTTGATTTTTTGCTAGAGCTAGCAATACATTGAATCGAGCTGCAAAAATTATTGTTGTCAGTCCGCTGTTTACTTATTTTGCATCGACACTAATTATTAACACTGGTCATATGCTTTCGACTTAAACTTCTCAAGCAAACCGAAAATATTTTGGTGACTCGTGTCACGAAAGAATAGCGTAACGGGAGTATGATGATTATTGAAATGGAAGAAAGAAAACTTTCATTGAAACAAATGAGTTACACACCGTGAGTATAAATACAATGATTACCAACTAACTAACTATCTAACCATGCAACTAATGCAGTGATTACACGTGGCTAACTATCACTAACTAACTAACTTCCTAACTAATTTGTTTACAGCTGGATAAATGGTGTTGAGCTGTGCTGAGCTAGGGAATTTCTTCTGTTAGTCCCCTTCAAGATGGACAGTGGGGATTGATGATGGACATCTTGGACATTAGCGGGAATAGGAGATTAGCAGGAAGAGGCTTCGTAAAGACATCTGCTAGCTGATTTTGAGTTCGCACCGGCAACAATTTGACGAATCCATCATTAATTCTATCACGAACGAAGTGACAATCTATTTCTATGTGTTTGGTTCGTTCATGGAAAATGGGATTGCTTGCAATGTGGATGGCAGCTTGATTATCACAGAAAATGAGAGCTGGAGCAGAGGAAGAAATATGAAAATCTCGAAGCAACTGAGAGATCCAAATGAGTTCACTGGTAGTGGAGGCCAAGGCACGATATTCAGCTTCAGCTGAAGACCTTGATATTGTGGTTTGTTTCTTAGCCTTCCAAGATACTAAAGAGTCACCAAGGAATATGCAGTAGCCTGTCACAGATTTCCTGGTGTCCAGACATACACCCCAGTCAGCATCAGAGAAAGCACGAATCTGAAGTGACGAGTTAGCTGAAAATAAAAGTCCTTGTCCTGGAGATGCCTTCAGATATTGCAAGAGGTGATGAGCAGCTTCAAGATGAGGCTTTCTAGGCTGAGCAACGAACTGACTAAGTTTATGAACTACAAAGGTAATATCCGGTCTTGATATAGTCAAGTACAGAAGTCTGCCAATCAATCTTCTAAATCTGGAAGCATCAGGAAGAAGGTCCCCTTCAAATGAGCAAAGTTTGATTTTGGGATCCATGGGCAGTGTGGCTGGCTTGCAAGCCAAAAAACCTGTGTCCTCCAACAATTGTAATGTATAGTGACGTTGGGAGAGGAAGATGCCTTTGTGTGAGCAGGCAATCTCCAAGCCCAGAAAGTACTTTAAATGTCCAAGATCTTTGAGTTTGAAAAGACTATGTAATAGGGCTTTTAAAGAATTTATAGCCATAGTATTTGATCCTGTAATGATTATGTCGTCGACATAGACTAGAAGAGCAACAAATGTATTTCCAGATCCCTTTGTGAACAATGAATAATCTGACTTTGATTGGATGTAACCATGGGAAATAAGAGCATTAGAGAATTTTGCAAACCATTGTCTTGACGCCTGCTTTAAGCCGTAGATGGATTTATTTAATCGACATACCAGCTTCTTTCCCGCCGGAGAACCATCTTTGCAATGTGTGTTATAACCCAAAGGTAGATCCATAAAGATTTCTTCGAAAAGATCACCATTTAGAAATGCGTTATTAACATCTAATTGGGTAATCTGCCATTTATTTATAGCAGCAATGGCAAGAAAGATCTTTACAGTTACAAGCTTAGCCATCGGAGAAAATGTATCAATAAAATCCAAGCCTTCCTGTTGGGTGTATCCCTTGGGCACCAAACGTGCCTTATACCTGTCAACACTTCCATCAGGTTTGTGCTTGATTTTGTATACCCACTTGCAGCCTATGGAATGCTTGTCTTTAGGCAAGGGAATTACAGACCATGTGTTGTTAAGTTCCATCGCTTCTAGCTCATCTTTCATTGCCTTTTTCCAATGATCAAAGTGAACAGCCTGGTGATAGAATTGGGGTTCAAAGCTGGAAGATATGTTAAGTAGGTATGTACGGTGTGAAGGAGAAAAGGCTTTATAGGAAAGGTATTTTGTTAAGGGGTAAGCGGTATTGTGATCAGAGATTGGATCAATGTTAGAAAGAAGATTGCAATGGAATTCTTGAAGGTAAGATGGTGGTCTACAGACTCTAGTTGATCTTCGAGTGACTATCTGTGAAGAGGTGTTAGATGAATGATCATTAATAGGTGCATTATCAGGACTTTGGAAGGGTGGATCTTGGACTGTGGAGTCACCATTATGAGGCTGAAAAGAAGTTGGACAGGGGGCAATATCAATTGCAGACTTAGGTAAAACAAGATTAGGAAATGGATCAATTAATTCAGATTCGTGTGGAATAGAATGAAAGGGAAATAAGTTTTCATGGAAAATTACATCCCTTGAAACGAAGAATGTTTTGGAGACAATATCATATAGTTTATACCCTTTAATTCCAGGTGGATAACCAATAAAGACACAAGCTGAGGCTCTTGGGTGAAATTTTGTGCGATGAGCTGTTAAAGTGGATGCAAAACATAGGCATCCAAACACCCTCAGGGCATCATACTGGACTGCAGTTTCATATAGAAGAAAGAAAGGAGTTTTATTATGTAGGACTGGAGATGGGGTTCGATTAATGAGGAATGTGGCTGTGAGGAGACAATCTCCCCAGAATTGGATAGGGACACGAGATTGGACATATAAAGCCCTTGCAACATTAAGCAAATGTTGGTGTTTCCTTTCAACTACTGAGTTTTGCTCTGGACGTTCAACGCATGAGAACTGATGTATAACTCCTTTGGAGGCAAAAAATTCAGTAAACTGCAATTCAGGAGCATTATCTGATCTAAACTTCTTGATCACTTTGCTAAACTGAGTTTCAATCATGTTGAAGAACCTTGGAATAATGTGACTAACATCAGATTTACTCTTCATCAAGTAAGTCCATGTGAAGCGAGTGCAATCATCAACCAAGGTGAGAAAGAATCTGTGACCAGCATGTGTTGGGGCATGGTATGGTCCCCAAGTATCACAATGAATTAGATCAAAAGCTTGTGAAGACAGATGATTATTCGAAGTAAAAGAAAGTCTCCTTTGTTTAGCCAAAGGACAGATAAAACATGGAATTGAATCACTAGTCTTGTGATTATTACAACTGATGTCTAAATTGTCTTTCAATATTTCTAACCTTTGAAAAGACAAATGTCCAAGCCTGTTATGCCATGTATCCATAGTTACAACATTTATTGCAGAACAGATTGAAAACAAAGCATCATTATTTTGAACAAAAGAAGATTGGGCAGCATCCAATACGTATAGATCAGCTATCCTTTTACCCCTACCAATCGTCTTCAAGGTGTTGAGGTCCTGAATGATGCAAGAATTAGTGAGAAAACTAACATTTATAGATGCTTTCCTTGTTATGGAGCTGACAGAGAGGAGGTTGAATTTGAGCATAGGAGCATATAATACATCTTGAATCACCAGATCTGAGCTTATTTTCACAGTGCCAGTAAAATGTATAGAAAGCCTTTCATGGTTAGGCAGAGTAATAAATGCATTCTGAATTGGATTCATCAAAAGGAAAGCTGACTTATTACAGCATATGTGACTTGTGGCCCCTGAATCCACTACCCAGCAAATTTTGGAATTAAATGTTGGCTGATGAGATATAGATAAACATGTACCTGATATGTGTACTGAATTAGCTCCTGCCTTAGTGTCAGTTTTGGTAGTTGTAAGGTGATTGCTTAACATATTCATCAGCTGCTGATATTGAGTGGAGTTTAATGTCTGCATAAATTCTCCAGCGTTGCTATTTTGCTCAGGAATAAACTCAGATACTTGGTTTGAAACAGCATTATTCATTTGGCTGCTGCTGGAGGATGGTTGAGTTGGATAAGGCCTTTGTTTTGCTTTATATCCAGGTGGATATCCATGCAATTTGTAGCATTTGTCAACTACATGACCTGTGTACCCGCAGTATGTGCAGACGGGTCTCTCCTTCCTTTGATATTTGCTGCTGTGAGTTTGGTTCACACCAGGTTTCTTCGCGTCATTCTTGACATAGAATGCCATTGAATCGACACTACCATTGGTGTTAATATTTGCATTGATACTTCTTTGATGTTCCTCTTGAGATATAAGGGCAAAAGCTTTATTTATGGATGGAATAGGATCCATCATCCAGTATTTGGCTCTTACCTGAGCAAAGGAATCATTTAGCCCCATCAAGAAGCACATAACGTATTCCATGTGATAGTAATCTGCCAGCTTCTTTGATCCTCCACAATTGCATTTCCCACAGGTGCATAGTGGTCTGTGATTACTAAGCTCCTCCCAAATAGTTTTCAATTTTGTGAAATACACACTTACAGAAGATTGACCTTGGATATGATTCATCAGTTCCCGCCTTAACTGGAATATGCGAGGGGCATTCTTTTGCTGGTATCTTTCCTTGAGATCATCCCAGATCTCTTGTGCAGATTCAGCATAGATAATGCTAGCTGAAATCTCTTTAGAAACTGAGTTGAGAATCCACGAAATCACCATGTTATTGTTTCGGATCCAGGCATTTAGCAAATCATCATTGGCTTCAGGTTTTGAAATTGATCCATTGATAAAACCGATCTTGTTTTTCACAGATAAAGCAATGGTCATCGCACGGCTCCGGGAAGTATAATTCTCTCCTATCAAAGGCTGTGAGACGAGAACTAGGCCTGGGCTATCAGAATGATGTAGAAAATAGGGGCTCGATCCATCTTCAATGGCGGAATTGCTCATCGAAGATGAAGAGGAATTGAGCGATTGATTTTGATTCACAAATTCTGCCATTTGAAAAAATTGCAGATAATTGCGATGAAGAAAGGGAAGCAATCTATTGCTCTGATACCATATTGAAATGGAAGAAAGAAAACTTTCATTGAAACAAATGAGTTACACACCGTGAGTATAAATACAATGATTACCAACTAACTAACTATCTAACCATGCAACTATCTAACCATGCAACTATCTAACCATGCAACTAATGCAGTGATTACACGTGGCTAACTATCACTAACTAACTAACTTCCTAACTAATTTGTTTACAGCTGGATAAACGGTGCTCAGCTATGCTGAGCTGGGGAATTTCTTCTGTTAATGATCTTCTCTTCTTCTACAACCCCAATATTCTAGCTTTTATCTATTTGTTTTCATCAACCCGGTCTTGCAGTTAAGACAATGATTTTCGGTATGGACAGATCCTATAGTGTAACTGGTGTTTTGTATAAGACCCATGAACATATTTATCGTCATATGGCCAATTGGCAATTATTATCAATTCCAACTTTATGCAGATAAGTTGCAGCCTGCAATCCAAACCGAGAATGGGTTTTTGGGGTTACCTCACACTCGGAGGATCGCGACCATTTGTCTCAAGTATTGTAGCATGTATGTTCCCACACGGCATAACATACCATGAGGTGACCTCAAAAGAAATCATAAAACGTAATGGGGAAAATCATAAGGTTTGGATCTGAAACAATCGTTGGACACCATGGCACATTATTATCATAATTAGAAGATGTTACTCTGCTGCGCTAGCTTGATGTACCAAAAATGAGCAGTTTTCTCGGCTAAATAATTAAAAAAAAATGAAAAAAGAAATGAAAAGAAAATTTGCCTTCGGTCCTCCTCTTCTAGCAATTGCTTTCCCGGTTAGATGTCCAGGTATTCCTTTCCCTGTCGGATCATTTTCTAAAGCTTTCTTTCATTCTGCGATTCTCAGGGCTTTGCGAAGGGAAAATTGCTTTACTATATTGCCTCACCGATGGTGACATATTGCCAATATCTCGCAATGGCGACTGCTTAGGTGCCGCATGTACATTTGCCTGTGTTTGTGCTTTTCTTCTTCCATCAAGCTCCTCTTTGCTGCCTTTGCTATTTGCACAACGATTTTCCCTCAACTGACGAAGAAGCAAGCGCTTCTCCCTTGCAAGTTGTTTGCTCAAAGAAATTTGAGGGAAATCCTTGGTTATCATCAACTCATCTCTTCGTTCTACATTCGACTCTTCCATGGAATTCTTCCTCGTACAACCGTTATCCTCCGTATGATGATTTTTCTTCATGGAACAAATTGGCAGGAGATTTTCTTTTTCATCTGGAACTGATATTCTCTCCTTATTTTCTCTTGAGTTTGGTTCTGTCTTTGACTTCCGAAGCTCTTCCTTAAGTGTAGATATTTCAGTTTGTAGTTCGTTGGCCTTGTATTCAAAACTGAGAGCTTTTTTTCTCCAGTCTTCCATCTAAGCGTGTGCACACGCACACAAGTAAAAAAAAAAAAAAAAAAAATCAACAGCAAGAACAACATGAGAGCTATATCACCAAGAAAAGTTATCAGAACAAATACAATTATGGAATGTTTGGTGATGTGAACTAAATAGTACTAGACAATACTAAAGAAGAAAAGGACTTAGAATCATGTTCATTGTGCTACTTGAACATAAGAAATAAATTGAGGGGCTCTTACGGCTTGTTTTAGGGATTGAATTTCATATTCTGAATTGTTAGCCTGATTTTCCCAGCAATCACGTGATGCCTGCAGTTCTTCCATCTCTCCCCTCACCTTCCTCAACATTTCTTGCATTTGGGACCATTGCTCCGTCTCGGCTCTCACCTGGTCTACAATCTTCCGCACAATGGCCTTGCAACGTCCAGAGCATTTGTTCTCGTGCAACATGGATTCCTGTTGGAGAAGGAATTTCTTTTTGGAATACATTCGATGAAAAGGGTGCTTTCATGAAATTTAAAAACTTCTTGGCTTGTTAGACAGACGTTTTGTTCATCCTGTCCTAGTCAATTTATTTCAATTTTTCATGATAATCCTCAACATTTCATAAGCAAATAAAGAATCCACCTTGTCGTTCAGATTGAGGGAAAAACATTTCTTCCTGAAATGGAATATCCTGCATTCCATAAACCAATACAAGAATAAAAGTAAACAAACATAGGCAATGTTGGAATTGCCTGATATTGAACAGTTTATTTGCTAAAATTTTGGATTTTCTTGACCAGAAGAGTTAAATTTTGTCAGTAACTGTGCTTAAATTTAAATTCTGAAGTCATCTCATCCAACATATAAAACAGAAGAAAATTGAAACATGCAACAGAATTGATAAGAGTGGTCCAGGACTATGTTTTGGCATTTTTGGGCAGGCTTTGAGTTATTGGGCAGTGTAATGCCGGAAGCACATTAAACTGCAGCACATTTGATGTGACTGAGCAGTATAACAATCAAGATTTTATCTTAATTTTCTTCCTTAATACGTCAAGTTTTGTAGCATAGAAGACATTGGATCTTTACCTGATCGGGACCCTGATCGACTCTCTTGGAAGTGGAAGCAGAACTGGCAATGGAACTATTGGCAGTACTAGAAAGAAGTGATCCAAAATCTTCCTCATCACCATCTAACATACCCTTTGAAAGTCCCTCCATATTTCTTCTCAGCTTATCCACCTGCACATGCTTTTCAATTTATAAACATAAACATATAAATATAAATAGCCCAGTTTTCTTTAGATAAAATAAATAATTATTCAAACTAAGCACCAAAAATACATGGAAAGATACAGTAAATGATGCTATTGGGAGCTTTCAAAAGTAAAGGGAAATGCATAGCTTTCTCACTCTATGCATTTCGATTGGGGTCTAGAAATGAAACAAGGGTTTCATGAATGCAAATTTGCTGAAAAGGGATAAACAAAATGTCATGAGATCAAATCTCGTAATATCCATTTTTCCACATAAATTTAAACATCGTCGTTCGTTCATCAAATGGCAATGGAAATAAATAGAGAACTTGATCTTACATTGGTGGACTTATTTTTGCTTATCTGACTTAAAGCAGAGCTCTCTTGAACTATATCGTGACATGTAGTGATGGAGGAGCTCGATTCAGCTAGTTCCTGCAACTCCTTCGCAGAATTATTATCCGATAACCCTCCAAGCTTCTCTAACCGGCGCTGTAATACACACACTTTCTTATCGAAATTACTACAATTTCGAAACTCATGGCCTTTAGCTTTGGAACTCTTTGTTAACTCCTCTAGCTTTTCTGCTAAATCTTCAATCTCTTCCTCCAACACTGCACTTACACTCTTCCCTTCAAAAATCTTATTTCTTCCCTAAAAATTAACAAGGAATAAAAAATAAATCCAATAACTATTAGAGTCTGATTGATTTGAGTGATAGATGTAAGGAAAATTGAATACATACAGTCTTAAATCAATGTACACTAATAATCTGTTTTAAATAAGTTCAAATTTATCGAAAAATCTCATATAGACTCTCCCGTGGCTTCTTGAAAGAAAAGAAAAGAAAAGAAAAATAGAGCCAAAAACAAAGGAAAAGCAATGAAAGAAACTACTTTAGGACACGAGAGGACAGTATCGTTGAGTCTCGTCCAGTACTGTATATCAAACACGATGTAAACCATTAAAAAATGAAGGGGAAAAATTGAGAAGAAAAGAAAAAAGAAACTAACAGAAACAAGGGTTTGAACAGCTGATCTGAGAGTCCTCTCCATTTTAACTCTGTTCCTTTCCAATTTCTTCAAAGCAAATTCTCTTTCCATTCTAAGAAAATTACACTCAGCCCTTAAAATTTCTGCTTGAAACCTCCATTTCTCCTCCTCAAACCCACCACCTCCTCCACACTGTTCTTTTTCTTCAACTCTCTCTCTTCTTTCAGCGCTCGGTGATGATATTGAGTTTAAGTTTGAATTCAATAACACTATGGGGGGCTCCAAATCATTTTCTTGATCGAACAGGGATTCAAGTTTTCCTTTGTAAGTGTAGTACTTTTGGTGCAAACCAAAAGGGTAGTTTTTGGTGATGGTTTTTGGCTGTTTCCGGCGGGTTCTGCGGCTGCGAGGGAGGTTGAGGATTTTGGGGCTTGGCGGTGGCGGTGGTGTTGGGTGCCATTTGGTTCTTCTTGTGATCGTTATCATTGACATGCTCTCTCTCCGCTTCCTCCCTCTGTCTCTCTCTCTCTGGATTTATCTCTGTTTGTTGTACATTGGTCGTAAGTGGGAGATGCTTTTTCGTGAGGAATTTGAATTTAACAGTTGAAATCTATATTTCTATATGTGAACAAAAAGTCAATTGTATGTTACATATATAAATGACTCTTAAAAGACTAAAAGTAGAAAAAAATATAATTTTTTATCATCACTTTCAAAGATGAAAAAAATTATTCCCTTATTTGATTCCCATTAATTTAAAAATTTATTTTTTTAAAACTCATTTTTAATTACAAAATTTTCAATAAAATAATATTACAAACAAATTTAAATTTTTTTCTTAATTTTTAATTACATATTCTTCAGCAATCTACTATTTAAAATGTATTTTTCCCCTAAAATGGAGATCAAACAAGGACTATATAGTAAAAAGGCAAAAAAAAGAAAAAAAAAAGGACACCCTTCATTCCCTCCACCAGCCCCTTCATGTATCGTGCGCTTTGTTTAATTTATTTTCGTTTTTAATTTTTTCCCTTTTCTTATGCATCCAAATAAATATTTGATTGAATAGCGTTACGAAGGCGTGCAACCTCGTGACATGAAACAGCAGGATTTTGAAATTGGCAGTGAGGTTGAGTCCTTGTTTGATTCCACTCATTTTAAAATAAATTTTTTCTCTTTTTTTTTTTTTTTTAATTATACATTCTTTAATAAAATAATATTAAATGTAGATTCAAAATTTTTTCTTATTTTTTAAGCTCATGTTCTCCATCAATCTACTATTCTAAAATACATTATTAAGATATAATGAGACTCAAACATTTCCTATTTTCTAGTCACTTTCCTTTTATTTTATTTTTAAATTTAATTGAATGTGTATTCTTATCGAAGTTAAAATACAAATACTTTTTTTTATAAGAATTGCTAGGTTATTCTTGTTGAAGCTAAATAATAACTATTTTTTAAGAACAAGTAAATTAAAAGGATTCATAGTCAAGATCAAGACCTAGCAAGACTTACCAACCTAGAAGTCCATTGAGCTATTAATAGGATCGCGCTCTACCAATGAACTAATAACTTTTTGTAGGAGCCTCACACTATAAACTTTTTTATGTCAAGAACAAAAGAAATTCCATCATTTTTCATGTTTTCACCTCGCGTCATCACAGTGGGGGCATGAGTAGGTAAAAAATAAGAAAAAGTTCGTTCAAATATTCTCAGCATGTGCCTTTACATACGAACTAGATTATTTTTTTCTTTTTTCAATCAAAGATCTCTCACGTTTATAATCTTTTATAAAAGAACAATGACAAAATGTAAAAAGAGCTTGAACAAATCGAACAGTTACTCGGTATCTCACCATTTGGCTAGGTCTCACTTCAATTTCTAATTTGCACCAATAAACATTTTGTACATCTAAAAATTTAAACCGTCAATATCAAACAACAAATGTTTTTTATAATCTTATTTTCGACAAGGATATATTGACAAGAAAAAAATATTTAATAAATAAATAAATTGGTGCATTCTTAGTTGAATTTGCAGCCCTTTTATGGAGTTGACGGTGGCAAATTAATTATAAACAGACATTGATGCTTTGTGAAGATTATTTCTTAGAAAAACAAAAGTATCCAAAGTCCAAGAAAAAAATAAAAATTACACAGAGTACGAGATATATTTTGTATTTTAATTCAAATTATAATATATAATCAATTACAATTTGTGCGTGCCATTTAAGGTGTGTTTGTCGCTTCTCATTAACTAATTTGAAACCGGCGGAGCTTATTCCTCGTGAGCCTTATTTACTCCCACATTATACTGTCTCACTATTAATTGTAAGGCCACTTATAAAATATACACGTGTTTATACAACTTTATTTATTTATTCAAAATATTGTACAATCGTAACAACTCTATTTTTAATGTATTTTTCATAAATGCATAACATGTGAAATTTTTACAAATAATAAATGATGAAATATAAATTCAAAATCTTTGATTGTTACGTAATGTTATTTAACTCCTGTTTGGTATGAATTAAAATCTAAATTTAATTTAATTTCATGGGATTTACAATTTTTCAACAACACATTTTATTTGTTAATGTCAAAATATAATTTTAATCTCACCAGACGGGGCTTTTAATTTGAAATTAAAATTAATAAATATGAGATTAATTTAAAATGATTTGACAAGTACACTATTTATTATTTAAGTGTAAATAGATATATACTAATCTCAAAAAACCTTGGCCTTCAAAATATTGTCTTGCCAACGATAATGTAGTCTTGATTTGTTATTAATCATTTAAAGAAATAATTAATTAATGTAATTCAGTAAACAACTTCAATTTGCTAGGTTTACATGTTTTTGAAATACAAAGTTAAAATGTTAATGACAATTTTAGGAACTTGTAATCTTACACAGCTCAAGACTTTAAATTTAAGGTCATTGTTTAGTATACAATACTGAATAGTATAATGTTTGAATGTATGCCAACCCCATTCTCTATCGTACTTACGTGGTCACTTCATTTGATCAACATGTAAAAGAGATAGGATAGTGAGCATGCTTGAATTAAAATTATCTTCTTCTTTTAAATTGAGAAGTTACAAATTAAATCACGTTATCAAATAAGTAGCTTACGTATTTACTTAAAACTAAACTTGAAAGTGTATTCAATCATGCAAAACAAGAGTATTAATCATTTATTTGTTGAATTATCCAGCATGGTATATCAAACATACACGACTCGTTGATTTTTAATTTTGTCAGTAAATTTTGTTATTAATCATTTAAAGAAGTAATTAATTAATGTAATTCAGTAAACAACTTCAATTTCCTAGGTTTACATGTTTTTGAAATACAAACTTAACATGTTAACGACAATTTCAAGAAGTTGTAATCTTACATAGCTCAATACTTTAAATTTAAGGTCATTTTTTATCATATAATACTGAATAATATAATGATCGAATATATGCCGCCCCCATTCTCTATTGTGCTTTCGTGGTCATTTCATTTGATCGACATGTAAAAGAGATAGGACAGTGAGAATGTTTGAGTTAAATTTTAAATTTAGAAGTTACTAATTAAATCACATAATCAAATAAGTAACTTACTTATTTACTTAAAAGCAAACTTTAAATGGTATTCAATCACGTAAAAAAAGAGTAATTATCATTTATTTATTGATTTATCCTGCATGACATATCAAACATATACGGCTCTCTCATATTTAAATTTTTAAACAAGCAAAGCCAAAAGTTTATGTTAGGATAATTACAAAAGATAGGTTGAAAATAAAGGATTGGATTGTCTTATGCACGGAACGCTATGGAATGTCCCTTCTTCAATATCCAAAATAAGGTGAATATACACACCTAATCCTGGAAGCTTGCACTCAAAAGCTAGCAACCATTTTAAATTTTGAATCCTCTTTAACAAAAATTATAAAATTTTATAATAATCACATAATTAGAAAATGAGGCATTTTATTTGATTTAATGTATGTCTATAAAATAAATTTCCAACGGCAAAATTTTGTCAGTAAATGAAAGAGGCCTAGTGCTTGTTTAGTTCTGATTTTTCATCCCAAAAAATCGAAATTTTGACCGTTACTTTCCTAGAACAGCCGTTATTTTTTACTCCTTCACTCATAGACGGGACCCACTTTTTTCTCTAATCGTCAAAAAATCAATTTTTATAATTACTACCGAACAAGCCTTTAATATGTCAATAATTATATTTGTCATAGCCCTTGTTTGGTTTAGCCATAAAATTGAATTTTTTTCTATAAATTTTTATCAAAATTTATAAAATTTGTGTGGTTGAAAGTCGATGAAAGTTATTGGAAAAACGACATTAATAAATATTTAGATATTAATTGTACTATAATACGGCTCCAAGTATTTAGACATTTTACTTAACAAAATGTCAAAGTTTATGGTATTCACAGAAGATTAGTTGAAAATAAGGACTGATTTGTCTTATGTACTCGACTGTGTGAGATGTCCCTACGTTAACGTACAAAATAATGTTAATATACACCAACTAATTGTGGAAGCTTGCTATCAAAAGCTAGCAATTATTTTTATGCATCAATCTTAATATTCATGATTTTACACAAAGAGAGAATAACAAATTCTCCGTTACTTTTGGTTAAGAACAAGCGTCAAAGGCATGCATTACAAGATGTGAATAATTAATAAGTACATACCCGAATATTTCAAATTTCGAAGTAGAAAAAGTTCATACTAACTAGTCAGCTCCTGTTTGAATACCATTTTTGGGAAAAATATATTTTTGAATAGTTACATGCAACGTAAATGATATATATATATATATATATATATATAAGTAAAAATCTAATAGATAATTACATTTTATTTTTTTTTGGTTCATATAAAAAACAGTGTATCAAGAATTCATGGAAAAAATGAAAATAAAGATTCTATTAACATAGTGTTGATGCTTTCAATTGTTTATGAAGATTGTCTCGAGGGACCCAGAGTGGACGATGAAACCAAAAATCGGTACAACACATAACTCTAAAAATTCCTTAACAGTTGCCCTTTTGATTTGGTTTAATCACTTTTTTAAAAAATTGAATTCATAATATCTTCTATTATTTTTGTAAGAATAAAGTTGAATTGCCAAAAGATTTTTGACGTAGGAGCTGACAAATAGACACATTATTGTGGGACCCGCATAAAAACTACTCAAAAAAATAAAAAAGTGGGGTCTCCCATTGCCATGAGGGTCGGCCAGGAATCACCCATTCTTTTGGTAGTGAAGCATTTCTGTTTTGTAATGGCCACATTTAAATCCTATTGGTCGATATTTTGATAAATTTGATAAAATGTGTGATTAAAATTAAGAAAAAAGCTCAATGCACATGGGGTGCACCTCTCATGTGATAGCCCCTGTGCAAATGGGTCTGTGCAGGTATCACAGCTGTCAAATTAATTATTGATAATACATTTCATGGATTCACTACTAAAAGTATGAGAATATAATTCCACCAGACAACAGCTAAATTTGGAGCCTCTTTGATTTGAATTAAAATTTGATTTTAATTTAAATTTACGTCAAAGTCAAACAATCAATATTAAAAGCACATTTCAAAAATTTTTATCACAATTTATTAAAAAATATAATTTTAATCCTCACCAAACATGCTATTGAAAGAGAGAAAAGAACCCACGCGAACTTTAATTATTTGGATGGTGCAATGGGTATAGACCCTTATGGCACCCCCAATATACAATAAGAATAATTCTAATTATGGATTAATATATGTGTACAAAATAATCTACTAAAAGTTTGACAAATTCGACACTTGGCGACCCTCTGTTGGAGGGGTGGTTGGCACCACAGCCTTCCCTCCAACAGGCAGCCGCCAAGTGTCAAATTTATCAAACTTTTTGTAATTGGTTTTAAACTTCTAGCATAGTCCATTATTTAGCATGGACCCTCGGACCCGAAAGGTCAATCGCTAAAGGTGGGCCAACCATGGCCCTCCAGGGTGGGCCTCTGGCAGAACACAGTCACAGAATGATCAAAACCAAATCCGTCCCCAATTTTCTTCTCCGACTGGAAGTCAATCGGCCGAAGGAAGCCTACGCGGGTATGTCTTCCTCCTCTCTCTCACCGGTTATTCTCTTTCTCTCTGATTGTGTCCCGAAATATCCAAATTTCTTCGTTCAGTTCCATATGATCATTAAAACTGAAATTAGGTGTTTATTAATTGCTGTTAATGATATACAATTAATTAGTTACACTGTAATACTCTAAGCAAGAAATTTCTTTGCTAGTCTCACCAATGTTTATTGGATTATCAACTGTTTAAAACAAATGCACAGTTTCTGGAGAACTGGGGCTAAGTTTTGTGGTAGTGAAATGTCAAAGAGAGAAGGAGAAGCGGTGTGCGTAACAGGAGGGAGCGGCTACATCGGTTCATGGCTGGTCCGTCTTCTTCTCGAACGTGGATACACCGTCCATGCCACTGTCAAAGATCTCAGTTATAATCTCTTGTTCTCATACTAGGACATTATCTTCTTCGCTGTGATTAATTTAGATTGATGGAGCAGGTTTGGCTAAGTTTAAAACATTTAATTGGAAGAGTGACTTATTTTTAACAACTTCTGTGTCCAAATAAATACTTACATTTTTCTTATTTTTAAGTAAAATACGTTATTTCTTTTAAAGTAACTCCTACATTAGTATCAAGATAAGTATTCTACTTATTTTCAACTTTCACAATTAAAACAAAGAATATTTATTTTAGAACTTACTTATTTACTTAAGTAATCTTTTTTATCTTAGCAATCATCCTCAAAATAAGTAAAAGAAAAAAGTTACCCTACTTTTTTAAGCTTAGCTAAACATGCTCTTAATGTTGTTATGCTACTCAGAGGATGAGAAAGAAACGAAGCATTTGGAAGATTTTGAAGGAGCTAAATCTTGTCTCGTGCTTTTCCAAATGGATCTCCTTAACTACGATTCCATTGTCACCGCCATCGCTGGCACAACTGGTGTCTTCCACCTCGCTTCTCCCTGCATTGTTGATGAAGTCCGAGATCCTGAGGTTGCACCAAACTTTTCTGCACTCATCCATATATCTATCTGTTCATGCACATGACTTCTATTAGTACTCTGCTCTATGCTGACTTCCTGTATTTTTGTTTGGATTGTTTGATGAAGAATGAGCTATTGGCACCAGCAATTAAAGGCACAATTAATGTACTCACGGCAGCAAAAGAACTCGGGGTTAGGCGTGTGGTGGTGACCTCATCCATATCTGCAATAGTCCCAAGCCCTAATTGGCCAGCTGATGTTGTCAAGAATGAGGAGTGCTGGACGGATGAGGAGTATTGCAAGCAGAAGGGGGTACTATCTCTCTCTTGCCGTCACAAAAGAATAAATTAATAATATAACTCTTATAAACATATAAAAAGATAGATTTTGTCAGCATTGAAATTATAATTACAATTTATCCAAAAGAAAAGTGGAAGAATTGCTGTAATTTGATTTCAAAACAACTAGGGTCACATCTTGGTTGGGCAATGAGGAGAATATATATAAAAATTCAAGAAATCTCTATTTGATTTTTGTATACAATTGTCACAAGGCAAGTCATACGCTGGGAGATATGCTAATATCTATTTCTGTTGAAGTTTCAAACTCGAAGACGAAAAAAAATGTAGACGTTGCCTTTGTCTTTTAAAATAGGCTACCGCGAGTAGGTGCAGTTGACTACTGATTATTTCTGCATATACATTAACCAAAAATAAAGAAGGATATACATAGAGAAAAGGAAAAGAAGAAAAATGTTTCATGCAGCCAATCTCAGTTGAGTGACCGTGCTTGATGATAACGTAGCAAAATTGAAGGACATGGACTGAAAATGGAAAGGCAGAAAAAGAGTGTATGACATGTATTTAGATCAAGATAACATGAACCTAGAAGTAGAATTATGGGGGTTATGTTATTATTGGGAATAGACTTGATTTTGTCAACTTTTACAAATATGATAAGTGATCTAGAAAAGTCAACCACTGATGTCTGAGTACTTTGGTTGATGTTGTCTGCTGAAACTATTTCGCAGTTTTGTTAGTGTAACAAAGAAAAGGGATACAGGGGGACAAACACAAGGGAGGGAAGGTGAAAAGTGATCTTGGAATATTTTATTTTTTTATATGCATGATGATACCTTTTTCCGTGGTAAAGAAATATGCCAAAATTCAGAGAACAATGTGTCGTAGGCAAGAACAAGATATATGTATAAACAAAATAAACTAGTTTTCATATTTTTCTCAATTACATTGCGGGTCTAAGTACCTATTAAAAAAAGGGGGGAAAATTCATTCCAGGTCTAAGAATATATGAGTAATAGTGTTAATTCAGAAATGTTCTCTAAGTGGCCATTTTTATTTTTCTTCTATGTTGAAGTCCTATATTATGCTGAATGGATATCCAAATGTTCTCTTTTCACCTATCGTCCATACTTTTATTCTAATAATTAATTTCTGTATTATATGCTGTATGTTGATGAAATTTTCTTGTTCTGTATTTTAGGTATGGTATCCCCTTTCTAAAACACTAGCAGAGAAAGCTGCCTGGGAATTTGCCAAGGAAAAGAAATTGGATATAGTTGTGGTAAATCCTGGAACGGTGATGGGCCCAGTTATCCCTCCGACATTAAATGCTAGCATGCTAATGATCCTGCGCCTTCTTCAGGGTAATTCTAATTTGAGATGAGTGAGTAAACTGTAATTTAATTTATTAACAAGAACTGAGATCTATTTGTCCAACTCCTCTTTACCCTCCATCTGTTTTCATGCTTAGTTTCAAAGATTAGAATATTAGTTGCAAAAGTAAGTAATCAGTAGCAAGCACTGATCTTTTTGCTAATTGGTTCAAAAAAAGAATGATAAAAACTATTACACTCATTTGTGGCAGAATTATACCATTTGTTCTTGGGAATAATGTTGAGATCAATTGACATTTTTTGATCACTTGTCATTTTTTCCTTGGATGTTTTAGGTTGCACTGACGTATATGAAAATTTCTTTATGGGATCTGTCCATGTTAAAGATGTGGCTCTGGCACACATACTGGTGTACGAGAACAAATCAGCAACTGGAAGGCACTTGTGTGTTGAGGCAATATCTCATTATGGTGATTTTGCTGCGAAGGTGGCGGAACTTTTCCCAGAGTACAAGATTCCAAGGTAAGGGGCTCTGATTGCATACTCTTGCAAAATATCCTCAAATTTGAACTGTGAAACGTTGGCGAAATATACAGAACATTGAAACTTAAAAGAGACTGCATTTTGTTTAGGACTAGTCCAATATCATTATAATACATATTTTTTCTCTTGTTTTCTCCCATATTCATTTCTCTGGGTCGTGGGTTGCTATTTCAAACTTCAAAGGAGAAAGAGTTCCCGTGAATTAAAAAAAAAAAGTGCCTGATTTTACTTTCTTTTCTTTTTAATTTTGTATCTATGCTGTTTTCTCTTGACTTGCTCTCTCAATATATTTGCACTGTCTTTCTTATTAATGATTCTCAAATGCAAGTATTGCTGAATGTGTTGGCACTTTCCTTAGGTTGCCCAAGGATACTCAGCCTGGGTTGTTGAGGGCAAAGGACGCGTCAAAGAAGTTGATAGACTTGGGTCTCGAATTTATTCCCATGGAGCAGATTATTAGGGATGCTGTCCAGAGTTTGAAGAGCAAAGGCTTTATTTCTTAAGAGTAATTTTCGTGCTTTGAACTACGACTTTACTACCAATATAATTGGAATTTCAGGTGTTGGCTGAGGATAATTATGGTGTATGGAACTGAATGCTTGTATACTCTTGTTGTTATGATATTTGTATTATACACTAAGACATCTTCTGTCATATAAACCGGGAGGAAATACATGGAAATGGCCGGTTGACCTGGCCATATTTCCATAACAACCTTTGACCATTAAAAAAAAAAAGAGTTAAAAGATAAAATTGTGAAGTTAAATACAAAAAGCCAAAAATACTCTCATTGCAGTGCAAAGAGAACGAGTGGAAGAGGAAAAAAGAAAAAAAACTCGCACAGTCTAACCATTGGGATCTAGACAAAATTGCATCCCCATCGTCTGACAACCACACAACCCAACTACTGGCATGCATTATCTTCAACAATTTAGGTTTTTTGTGGATTATGATATCGATTTTTCATTTATAATGTTTCAAAAAGTTGTGGATTTTATGATGTTTATTTGTGTATTTTATGGTGTTTATGATATTTAATTTTCATTATTAAGGTAGATTATTGAGTGTAGTAGCGATTTTAGTGTTTATATCGATGACTATACCCGACGATTAATAGTTGTGCGGACCAGTCGGGGCAACCAAACTGTTAACCGTCTTGAGTCGACTGTTCCAATATTTTTTAAGCTCCTTTTTTTCTTTATTTCTTTTTAAGCAAATCTTTAATTTTTTTTTTCAATTTTAATTAAATAATATTTACATGCAACATGAATGATACATACTGAATATTGGGTATGAAGGTAAATTATATATTAGTATGTTAAATTCAACTTTGTTAGTAGCATAAGCAACACTTTTTGCACTAAAATCGATTTGAACTTCTTCATGTCATGTGGAGGGAGAGAGCGCAAAAAATGATTGTGTGCGGTACTCAAATCTAAATAGAAAAATGATGCATGTACGTGAGCCTGTTTCATATGCTCTTGCCAGGTGAGAAAGAGGTGGGGGTGGGGCCTACAAATTTTTCTTTCTAATACATGTGGGGTCCAACTACAAACAGTGTGAACCGAGCTCCTGTCATCTAAAAGGTTAAACCCTAACTTTAAGGGTCCCCCAACACCCCTCCTGTCATCTAAATATTCGAGAGGTTAGTGATACGTAAAGGGTGTCTCAAGTATTGCCTCAATATTATTAATTAATCATGTCCCATAATCAATTTTAGAGTAACTTCTGGTTACTGGGAAAAATAAAAATCTAATTGATAGTTTCGATTTTTTTTTTTCTTTCATATAAAAAACAGTGTATCAAGAATTCAAGGAAAAATGTGTGGAAAATGAAAATAAAGATTCTATTAACATAGTATTGATGCTTTCAATTGTTTACGAAGATTGTCTCGAGGGACCCAGACTAGACTATGAAAACAAAAATTACACATAACTCTAAAATTCCTCGACAGTTGCCCCTCATTTTGGTTTAATCACTTATTTGAAAAATTGAATTCACAATCTCTTCAATCAATCTTGTCGTGTATATTAAAATTAAAATTTTAATAAATTTGGATAAAATTAATAAAATGTATGATTAAAATTAATATCGATAACACACATCATGATTCACTACTAAAAATATCTGAATTTAATTCCAACAAACAGCAGCTAGATTTGAAAGAGAGAACACCTACGAGAACTTTAATTATTGAGCCTGGACTTTACCTTTTAACCTCAGGCAGAACCACAGTCCCAGAGTGACCAAAACCAAATCCATCTCCAATTATCTTCTCCAACTGGAAGTCAATTGGCCGACGGAAGCCTACGAGGGTATGTCTTCCTCCTCTCTCACCGGTTATTCGCTCTCTCTCTCTCTCTCTCTCTCTCTCTCTCTGATCGTGTCCCGAAATATCCAAATTTCTTCGTTCAGTTCCATATGATCATTAAAACTGCAAGTAAATTAAGTGTTTATTAATTGCTGTTATAGATATGCAATTAATTAGTTACACTGTTTGGAAGATGAAGTTGTTAATTCTGATGATAGAAAGGAAATATTTTAATGCAGACTGTCCACCGTATTTGGCATTTGCCAATTGTGTACAAACATATTAGCTCTTGCTCTAGACTGAGAAGCAAAATTGTCTTCAAGAGCACTACAAACGTCACAAACAATCGGAAAGTCCGAAGTCTCCCCTTCAAATTGAGGGGGCGTGTGGAAGATCAAGTTGTTACACACTTTGATACACTTAAACAAGAAAATTCTTTGCTAGTCTTACCAATATTTATTGGATTATCAACTGTTTAAAACAAATGCACAGTTTCTGGAAAACTAGTGCTAAGTGTGTGTTTGTGTGTGTATGTTAGTGAAATGGCAAAGAGAGAAGGAGAAGCGGTGTGCGTCACCGGAGGGAGCGGCTACATCGGTTCATGGCTGGTTCGTCTCCTTCTCGAACGTGGATACACCGTCCATGCCACTGTCAAAGATCTCAGTAATAATCTCTTGTTCTCATATTAGGACATTATCTTCTTCGTTGTGATTAATTTAGATTGATGGAGCATGTTTGGCTAAGTTTAAAAATTTTAATTCTAAGAGTGACATATTTTTAATTAACTTTTGTGTCCAAACAAATACTTACTTTTTCTTATTTTTATAAGTAAAAAAAGGTTATTTCTCAGAGTAACTCTTACATTAATATCAAAATAAGCAATTCACTTATTTTCAACTTTCACAATCAAAACAAAAAACATTTATTTTAAAACTTATTAAGTAATCTTTTTAAGCGTAGCCAAACATCCTCAATATAACCCTTTTTTTTTTTTTTTTTTTTCAACCGAGCTATACTGTCAGAAAAAAATTGACCGAAGCCCTGATTGACCCTCACAATAGGGGGTGAGGCCACTTTTTTCTTCCAATTATTTATTCATGCGGGTCTCGGCTCCTGTGAGAGGCGATCAAAGCCCCTGTCATCCTTTCTTCTGGTAGGGAGTTTTTTTCTTTTTCCTTTTTTCTTACTTAAAGGTAATAAAAGAGTTAAGCTACATTTTAAGAGTAAAGCCGAACGATCCGGGAGGATGACCGTCCACTCACATGGATGCTTGGGTCCCTTGTGAATAAAATAAGGTCTGACCATCCATGTGTGGGTATGCGGACATCCCCGATATCAAACCCGAAGTTCATGTAGTATGATTGACATTTTAAAGCTTAGCTAAACATGCTCTTAATGTTGTTATGCTACTCAGAGGATGAGAAAGAAACAAAACATTTGGAAGATTTTGAAGGCGCAAAATCTCGTCTCCAGCTTTTCCAAATGGATCTTCTTAACTACGATTCCATTGTCACCGCCATCACTGGCACAACTGGTGTCTTCCACCTCGCTTCTCCCTGCATTGTTGATGAAGTCCGAGATCCTGAGGTTGCAACAAACTTTTCTCTGCCATCCATATATCTATCTGTACATGCATATGACTTCTATTAGTACTCTGCTATATGCTGACTTCCTGTATTTTTGTTTGGATTGTTTGATGAAGAATGAGCTATTGGCACCAGCAATTAAAGGCACAATTAATGTACTCACGGCAGCAAACGAACTAGGCGTTAGGCGTGCGGTGGTGACCTCATCCACATCTGCCATCGTCCCAAGCCCTAATTGGCCAGCTGATATTGTCAAGAATGAGGAGTGCTGGACGGATGAGGAATATTGCAAGCAGAAGGGGGTACTGTCTTTCTCTCGCTGTCAAAAAAGAATAAATTAATAATATAACTCTTATAAACATATAAAAAGATAGATTTTGTCAGCATTGAAATTATAATTACAATTTATCCAAAAGAAAAGTGGAAGAATTGCTGTAATTTGATTTCAAAACAACTAGGGTCACATCTTGGTTGGGCAATGAGGAGAATATATATAAAAATTCAAGAAATCTCTATTTGATTTTTGTATACAATTGTCACAAGGCAAGTCATACGCTGGGAGATATGCTAATATCTATTTCTGTTGAAGTTTCAAACTCGAAGACGAAAAAAAATGTAGACGTTGCCTTTGTCTTTTAAAATAGGCTACCGCGAGTAGGTGCAGTTGACTACTGATTATTTCTGCATATACATTAACCCAATACAAAGAAGGATATACACAGAGAAAAGGAAAAGAAGGAAAATATTTCATGCAGCCAACTTCAGTTGAGTGACGGCGCTTGATGATGAAGTAGCTAGAGTGAAGGACATGGACTAAAAATGGAAAGGCAGAAAAGAGTGTATGACACGTAATTAGGTCAAGATAACATGAACCTAGCAGAAGTATAATGATGATATGGGGGTCATGTTATTGTTGGGAATAGACTTGATTTTGTCAACTTGTACAAAAATGATAAGTGATCTAGCTAATGTCCGATTTACTTTCTGTCGATGTTGTCTACTGAAACTATCTCGCAGTTTTGTTAGTGTAACAAAGAAAAGGAAAAGAGAGCAGCAGTAACAGGGAAGAAGGAGAAAACAGAGAAATAAAGAGGAGGAAGCAGGAGAAGAAAAGGAAAGAAGAAAATACCCGAAGAGAGAGAAAACGTGAGGGCAGTAAAGCCTGTTAATTTCCCATCATTGTCCTTCTCTTTTATCCCTCAAATACAAGCCACTTATACAAAATATAACCCTAAAAGTTATGGGCTTGGGTCAGGCCCATCAATACAAACCCAAAGTAGTATAGCCCAAAATAATAAAAAGATGTCCTCATCAGAAGATGAAAAGAAATTTTGGAAGATTTTTTACTTTTTATTTTTTTACATGCATGATGATGCTCTTTTCCATGGTAAAGAAGTATGCCAAAATTCAGAGAACAATTTATCATAGGCAAGAACAAAAGAAACTAGTTTTCATATTTTTCTTTTTTCTCAATTTTCATTGCAGGTTTAAGAGTATATTTATAATAGTGTTAATTCAGAAATGTTCTAAGTAGCCATTTTGATTTTTCTTCTATATTGAAGTCCTATATTATGGTGAATGGATATCCAAATGTTCTCTTTTCACCTATTGTGTTTTTTATAACGAGGTGTCCCAGCTTGCGCCAGACTATATCCTCGTCCCTGAACTTCCGGCCCCTCAGCAGCTCATGGAGGTAAATCGCGAGATGTGTCCTTATTGGTTCCCAGGTTCCCACATGGCTTTTACTCCTTCTCCAAAGGGAGCCTCTTCACTGCCTTACAGCAACTTGCCTTCCAAGATAAATCTTGCCTTCCAAGTTGTGCCTTCCAGGAATCGAACTCCCCACGCTTGGTTCCAGAGCCCCCCAATGTGATTGTTCTGCCAACTTGGATGTGCCCCGGGGGGCGTCTGCAGCTTCTGTTTTGATTATTGAGTGGTTGGTTCCTTTTGAATGCATATGCCTTTTAGGGGAAATTGAAGAGATCAGCAAAGAAACAATATCTCTGTATAATCTCGAAACTAAAAATCAATTCTAATGCTAAAGGCTGTGTAAACTCTATGGAAAATAAAATTGAGGAATTAATCATTGGGAAAACCTTAAAAAAAAATAAAAATAAAAATAAATCTCTTTCAATCTATTATCATAGAGTAATGTTATTTATGATCGCTCATTATAGTAGTCGCTCTATATGACATCCTACATCACGGTTTGTGATTTGATTTATTTATAATATAATATTTTCTTATCTCATATATCAAATTATTAATCGTCACATGTATGCTATGTAGGACGATTGCGACAGTAAGTAACCGCAAATAGCATTATTTATCTCCATAAGTTAAACAAGTTGGGAGGTTTGTAAAGTTTAAGAGGTTAAGCATTTGAACTTCTTGCATTTTGTTCTAAATCTTCGAATTTTGTCACTGACGTTCCAAACTTATGCCATTAGGTGTGCAATTGGTTATTTTGAATGGTTTCCATTGAAATTGATGGTTAATTTTGCTTGTGAACTGCAATTTCTCTTCCATTGTTTTTATTGAAGGGAGGAATTTGTCAAAATAAAATAGGTAGATATATGGTTGATTTTAATTTAATTTATGCAATTTTTATCCGTGTTATATATTTCATTTACATTTAGGAGTTTTAAATTATCTTTTAGTTAGTATTTCTGCAGGGCATGCTTAGGAAAAAAAAAAATTCACTGATTTTGGTGGCACCGTCTATGCAGGGCTCGAAAAATCGTTGTTTGCGAGTTTTCATGGACACCAACTTTAGAAACTATCCAAAATCAGTGTAATGTAATTTTGATTGATTCTCTCAACTAACCAAATTGACAATTTTTTGTTTTTTTATCATGTTCTCTTCTAGTTTTATTCTTTATAAAATAATTATTTCAATCAACATATTTTGTTTAAAATCAGCTATATTAACTAAAAAAATTATTTAAGAGCAAAAAAATGACATTATAATTAAAAATAACTCATAGGCAAAATATTACTTATAAGATAAAAATTCAATTTGGTGTGCAAATTTGCTTATAAAGCAAAAATACTACTAATAAGATAAAAATTTATTTAGGAAATATAAAAAGTTATTTATAAGTAAAAAAATCACTTATATGTAAAAATTATTTAAAAGAACAAATTAATTTATAATTTTAAAGTTTACTTATAAGTAAAAATATTAGCTTAAAAATTTTAGGTAAACATTTACTTTTTAAAGTTAAATATTAACTTATATGTAAAAAATTAAAATATCACATATGAGTAAAAAACATAACACAAGAAATCATAAATTGAAAATTTCACTAAAGAAGTATATATAATTTTGATATTTTAAAAAATTTTCAGAATCGATAGATAATAAACTTTCAATCGTGTAAAAATCATTACTAAAACTACTCAAAATCGACTGTACATAAACATTCAAAATTGATGCTAAAAAAAAATGCTCATAGTTGGTGCCCAATACTCCCAAGCAGGTCCTTAGTAAACTAATTTAAAATTCAATTTAAGACATTTTAATTTTTGTCATTAACTAGAATTAACTCATGAATGATCAGATTATATTCGTTATCATTATTTTAATTAAGGGTCGTAGGCCTTAATAAATGAGTTTTGATTATAATAAAATTCAGTGAGAATTTTTCTCCAAATATTGAATTTATTTCTATTTGTTGGTCCTAAATTGGTACTTAATTGAAATCAACGATTTACAGTCAAAATCAAGATTTCAGTATGCTTTCCAAAGAATCAACAAATATTTGACTTTTAAATTCGTGGTATTCTTCGTGAATTAACGTGTTTTTAGGATCATTCGTTTTATTTGTAATTTGATCTTATCGTCCACGTTGCATCATTAACATTATTGTCTTGTTATATAAGTTCATCGTTTATCACGTGTACTATCTCGTTTGTTTTGGTCGACATATGTTAATTTTTGTAAGGATGAAAAATAATTTTGTGATTTCATGTTTAATTTTTGGGTAATTAACTCTTGTACGATACAAACAGTTCTACAATTCCCTTCTACTATTGTAGCCCACGTGTCATTCAGAATACCATTAAATCCTCCCCCTTTCGTAAAAGATTTTGGCATAAAAGGAAGCAAAAAGATTTGTGTTGAATTTTGTCTCAATATTAGATCCAAAATTGTCTCCCACACCTCCTCGGAGGAATTCCGTATGGTCCATCGTCGAACGCACAGCCTATGTCACCCAACGCATCTACCATGAATTCTTGTTGAACCATCAAAATAGTGATTTATTGTGTTCATCTATTGTTGCAACTGTGTCGTATCTTCCGCTGCTAAAAATATAAATCTAAAAGAGCTTGTGTATATGGAGCTCTTCACTATATTTATTTTTGAATAGTGCTACAGGCATTGTTCTAAAATGCTCGCATTGGCCTCGCCTAGCGCCTTATTTAGCGGTGAACGGCGTCCGTTGACCAGGCGCAGTTAGGCGTGCATTATTATTATTATTATTTATTTTATTTATTATTATTATTTTTTTTTTTACAATTATTTTAAGTTAAAACTTAAAAGTTCAATCTTAACATTGAGTTTGGAAGCTAGGAAATTCAATTAATGCATAATGAAATTGAGCCCCTTTATTTGTTAAAAATAAATTTTGGAATAATGATTTTTAGAAGAATTTATGGTTGAAAAGTAGGAAAATTCATAAATTTATGTGTAAAATTATAATATTAAGAGAACGCGTAACTGAAAATGAATTTAAGAGCTTGTGTGTCTTTTATTATCGGAGATATTATAGAGCTTTGAATAACATATTTCGAGAATGTGTGGTTAAAATTTAAAGTAATTTTACTGATTTGTATGTAAAATATTTTATTGTGCGAATGCGTGGTAAAGAATGTTATTATTGTAAACAATTTAATTTGTTAATGGATAACAAAAAATGCTAAAGAAAAATTCATTGAGAATAAAGGTTCCCGTTATCATTTTGTGAATGGGAGAAGATTGGTTTAGAATACCCCTTATTGTAAAAAAAACAAACAAATAAACTAATTAATTAAAACAGATAATACATTCTGAACATCGAGTTTGAAGATAAATTTACACATGAGCATGTTAACTTTAACTCTGTTACGCGAGCAAAATTATGCAGCAACTCTTAGAGCTTGTTTGGGAGGAATTTTTTACCCCCAAAAATTGATTTTTGACCGTTATTTCACTATTTCAGCCGTAATTTTTAACTTCTTCTTTCAAAAATAGACCCCACTTTTCTTCTAACGGTCAAAAAATCAATTCTCAAAATCCCTTCCAAGCGGAACCTTAAATTCTTTGCACAGAAATCGGTTTATCTTTTTTCGGTCATGTTGTTAAGAATAAGAATCAAGTCACAGTGTTTTCACGAGTAACAATTGGCAAATCGGAGTCATGTATGTATGACAAAAGTTTAATGTTACAAGAGACATTCACATTTAAAAATATCACTAACCTCTACTATTTATAAATTTGAGTATCTCATATCTTTAAGTGTTATTCCCTAAATCCAATCAATCTTGAACATAAATACTTTTAATATATAATTAATGCGATTGAATGGCAAATCTATTATTTAATAGACAATTAAATTAAATAATAGAATCTTTAGATTCAAATTTTCGTAATTTGTTAATTACAAGGAGTTGTGATTGTGAGATACAAATTACGTATGATTGAATCTTAAATCGTTCGTGGTCGTAAGTAATAACAAGATACAAATATCGTTATTACGAATCGACAATCACGTATGGCATTTCCTACTTGTAAAGTAAGTAGTTGATCTTACAAGTTAAAGTGTGATGACACTTGAATGAACACGTGGATGTTTTGTTATAGAACAAAACATTGGAGACTCTCCTAGAGATTCTACATGGAAAACTATTTGAGTATCAGTGATTAATCTCTAACGTTCGATAGTGGGATTGGTTTTTTGACTTGAGATCATTATAGTACCTTATATGAGAACAATTATGCTTTGACGGTGTTGGATATTGCTCTATCAAGGGCCGCTAATACAACGTCGTTCAAATATGTTAACGATAGTATGGAAGTTGTGAATGACCAATAGAGGATTCGTCGCTCTTAGATAATAAGATATTATGATCTGCATTTCATTCAATTAAGTCGATAACGAAATTCTTGGCCAAGGTCTACTCATAAGTCGAAAAAGAGTTTTCGACTTATATTGACTTAATAGTAGAGTGAAAATATGATTAATAATCGAGATTGACACACTTTCATATCTCATAATTGATCGATTATGTTGACGAACGGATTATAATTTCACGGTAAACTAACTAGTTTGATTTTGTCATACCACGTGACATTTTCCGTTACATGTATTGTCATGACACATTGCTAGATGTCAATTTGGGATGGCGAGTATGAATTGGTGATAAATTAAAATGGTGTTTTAATTTATCAATTGTAATTAGATCAAAATAATATTTCACGTCGTTAGGTATCGTGATCGGGAACCTGATGGGTCGCACGCAAAAGAGAATTGGAAGATTACAATTTGTCAATTAATTAATTTAACAAGCGTTAGATAAATTAATTAACTTGGTTGGTTATTTATAGGCCCGAATTAATTAATTGGATTAATTAATTCGCGGACCGAATTTAATTAAATTGATTAATTAAATATTGGACCGGGTCAGGTCAAGCTCGTTTGGGTTTATATAAATAACTTATTAGGGTTTAAAATTTAGTAGAGAATTCATTATTCATGCTAACACAAGAAGAAAATCATAATCCTGCAATCTTGTCCTCTATGTGGATCACCGTTGGAGGCTGGACAATTTGACAACTGTAGGTGACAGATTGAAGTTGCTGGAACAAAAAGAATGGCAAAAAGTTTGTAGAATTTTTAAAGGTATAATTTTCTATCACAATTTCTATATAAACACAGAGGGATCATTGGTGGGAATCGAAATTTGTTTTAATTTTCGCTGCGCATGTTTAAGTAGATTTCCAACTGTAGTATCAGAGCCTACTTTGTGTTTGTTAAAAATTAATTTAGATATTAATGAAATCAAAAGTTGATTCTTCATGTTTTTCTTGGATCTAGCAATTTAGAAAATTTGATTTTCATATTTTCAAAATTTGACTTTGAAAAGAAAAATAAATTTTGAAATCTGATTCAAAATTTGATTTAAAAAGAAAATAAATTTTGGGTCGAAATCAATAAAAAAGGGCGGTTGAGGCGGCGATAACGACGAGGAGCCGGCAGCGAGCACGGGTCTACAACGGCCACCGCTGCCGCTGTCAAAAACAGCAATGAGCGCCGCTGCTGGATGGCAACAACAATGGCACTGCTGCTAGCGACGGCGGCCTCCGCCACCATCATGAACGCCGACATCGCTACCGGCACAGGGAGGAACTAAAAAAAAAAATATTTTTTGGTCTCCTAGGGGTTTTCAACAGTCGGGTGAGGGAGAGTTGGAGGCGGGGGTTCTTGTGCAATTTGTGAAATTACGAGCCCCCTGCTTGCAATTAAAATGGGGGGTCAATATGTAAATTTTAAATGGAGGGGCTCCTATGCAATTTCAGTATTTGAGGGCCCTGTTAATAAATTTTAATTGGCTCAAATTGCAATTTCTAAAATGGTTTTGAATTTTAATTTTAAAATTGTTTTAAAATTATATTTTGAATGGGTTTGACCTATAACTTTAATTTTGACCCAAATTTAAAATTTTATTTAAAATTAATGACTTTTATATTTTCGTTAAAATTAGATTTTAACTTAAATAATAAACTTTGACCCCTAATTGAATTTTATTTTATATAGGAGTTTTATCCTAAATTAAAATCTTAATTCAATTTAAATTAAAGCTGGACTCTAATTTAATACTTAATTAAAATTTGATTTTAATTAAATATTCACCCGAATATGTTCTTGTAATTAGAATTGGATTCTAATTTCACATTTAATTAAAATTTAATTTTAATTAAATTGTCTTGCCCTAAAATCTTGGAATTAGAGTTAGAGTCTAATTTTGTTATTTAATTAAAATTTGATTTTAATTAAATTCAACCGCCTTAAGTTTTATAATTAGAGTTGGACTCTAATTTGAAATTTAATTAAAACTTGATTTTAATTAAATAATTTCGCCCTATAATTGTGGAATTAGAGTAAGACTCTAATTCGATATTTAATTAAAATTTGATTTTAATTAAATATGACCGCTAATTAAATTAATTGATTAATATGATTAATTAATTATTTAATTGTTTCGATCCATTTGTCTAAAAGAGTTTAGACGACCTTAATTGCTAGAAACTTGAAACATGTTTGTATATAAAATTAGATATTATATATGAATACATTTATGTGAGAAATACATTATTAGTAGATGATTATGGACTCGGCCATATGGATGTATTGAATGGTTAATTTTATTCTTGTCGTTTTATTAGCCTACAAGCTCTTAATTATTTTGGGCCTACGAGCCCATTATTATTGTTATTATTGTGGGTCTGCGAGCTATTAATCATTTTGGACCTACAAGTCCATTTTCATCTAGGTCTGCGCGTCAACTAGTATAGGATACATGTTACAACTAGACTAATTGAAGACACACGAAAAGGAGGTAACCATGGAGATTGTAACGCCCCGAGATCTTTTTCATTATTATTTTTTTAAAATAAAATAGCTCGAGGTGTTACCAACATCTTCTTTGTGTAATTTAAACGAAAGTATCACTTTCATTAAGTATTGAAAATGCATAAAAATAGCTATTAAACAATGTGCACAAAATTTAATATGAAAATGTCCTTCAAGTAAAAGTTTGACAATTATCTTTTCTAGAACATTTACTTGGTGATCTCATAAGCATCATTTGGTCAATCCGCTATGCGTCCACATGACCCGTTCTAATCTAAAATTTTAGTAAGAGTGAGTATTTTGAAAACACTCCATAAAAATACGTACACATTCTTATTCACATGATATAAGTATGAAATTGTCATAACATACCGACATTTCTTAGGTTTAGAGCTCAAGGAATTTCTTAAGAATTCTCATATCCCGTAGGACTTAACATCTTTGATCAAACGGTCCCGTCTAACGGTCTATCCCGAAGGATTTAACAATTTTTAAATAAAATAGCTCGATGTGTTACCAACATCTTCTTAGATTTAGAGCACAAGAAATTTCTTAAGAATCTCCATATCTTGAAAGATTTAACATTTTTGACCTAACGATCCATCTTGAAGGATTTAACATAGAGTTCGACCTGAAGGTCTCATAGAATTTTATGCCAAAAATTATACAAATATCAAGGAATAAGAATTTACCACTTGCACGATGTATTCTTACCTTGATCGATATAAAAAATTCTAAAATATGAGTTGAGATTGATAGACAAAATGAAATGTGTATAAGTATGAAAATGAAAAAAATGACGCCTATTTATATAAAATTCTCACGGTAACTTAAATCAATAATTTCATATTAAACACTTGAAAATCAAAAGCCTTCCACAATTAATTAAGAACTATATTAATTAGTTATTGTTAATGGGATAATTATGTTTTATTAATTTAATGTATTACAACACTTTCATACTCAAATTCCAACGCATGCAATTACTTTCATTTCATTATTTTATTATTATTTACATCTTGATTTTATTAATAAAATATATAAATCTAGAATACTTATTTATATCAACATAATTCGGGTATAACTAATTTAAAAATATTTCTTCTTAAGCCAATTTATGTTATTTAATACGAGGTACAAATATCAATATGTTTTTTTTATGAACTTTTAAATACTTAAATATTCGACCCAACTAACTTTTGATAAAATTTTAGAAGTATATGTAAGCAAATAAATCATTTATGCAAATGAGTAGGTCGAGTTTGTCATTTTAACTTTTGAACTCTAGTGTGACAACAAGGATATGTATAGACTATTTCATTTGTTAGATAACCAATATTAAATTTAGGTCCATATAAGAAAAATTCGGGGTGTTACAGAGATGGTACATTGATACTGATCAATTCAATACTCCCTAGAAATTGACCAACTAGTCTTCCTTATGGTTCGGGAAGACTAGATAGTAAAATACATAATCGTTCACACTATTACATTATATTATATATATGTTTATTTGTATGGTAGATGTGTAATACAACATATATGATTGTTACGATGAGACTTCTGAATGCAAAACCCCTCAATAAAATATTAAGTCACATTTATAATTGCCTTCCATCATTATAGTGAAAAATCGGAGTCCCAAATCGTCTCAACTTGTTGAGTACACTCATGGATTGTCTATTAGGGATATCTTTGATACTATGAAATATTTGATATTTCTGAATGACGAGTTTAACTTAACTGAAATTTGTCTTTTGTTGAGTACATTAAGGAGATAAATTTTAGAAGCATATTAAGCTAACACATAAGATGTGTGAAAACAAAGAGTTGTCGACTTAATGATCTGGGATTTGTATGGAGATACAATTGATAATAGTATCTACCCAAATGTTTTATTAAAACTTGTTGAGTACACTCAAGGCCTTAATATAACAGATGGAAGCCCAGCCGACTGGGAGTCAAGTATGGACTCCATAAATTTATGTGAGAGGGTCACAAATTTTATCTAAACAGTGTGAGCATAATTAATTTAATAAAAGTCCATGTTAAATTATATATTATTCTTTTCTTTTTCGTCATTTATAATTATTGAATCATGAGTAACCATGTGTATTTGAGAGGCATACTGGATGCCAACAACCAAATTAAATCTTCTTGATTGGTACTGCAATTTGAAAAATGTTCTCAAGCATGAGAAAGTTGGTTGTCCTTAAGTAGCCATTTTCCAAAGACACCTGATGATGACTCAACTAAGGAAAATGTGACTACTATAATAAACACAGTGATGAGATAATATTGCACACATGTGATGCTTGCAACTATGTCACTTGAGTTACAAAAGCAACTTGAGAGTATAAATGTTAACACATAATTCTTCATTACAAAGAGTTGTATGATAATAATCATATGTGGAAGGATATGAGACTTCCAAATAATTACATCGGTGCAAAATGACGCAGCAATCTTCGATCGGTGCTCATGTACGTCATTGAGAGGTTGTCTCAATGAGGTTCGGTCATGAACTACGAACTAAGTAATGACTCAGCTCTGCAATCTCTGTCAAAGAGTTATTCATGCTAATTATAAATTATGATATGTGTTGACCTCGAAAATTGGTCCTTCCACGTGGCCAACTAAAAGCTACTCCACGTGTTTTTCCCTGCGCACAATCAGCAAATAGTCAGGCGCACACGGCCGAAACCAGCGGGGGTGGTGGCGGCCGTATACACTCCGACGGTCAAGTTAGGTTTAAGTGATCGGAACAGTACCCAGGGGCTATGCAAATCAATGATAAAGGGGGACGAGAAAATATATAAATTTGCTATGGAGTGCTATGTAGTAAGAGTTTCATTCCCTTTGCCTCTTGCCAAACCATGGGTATTTATAGGTGGTATGAACCGTTGGATGTGGGACGCGTGTATACATCTGACGGTATGAAGCGTCCGCTCATAGGCGTCAATCAGCCGCGTTTGTAGAGTGGGCGGACAGTTTGTTTCGTTTGAGTAGAATTGACATAAAGTTGATAACTCACATCAACTAGCCTCATGGAGACGTCAAATCAATTTAAACCTTAGGTGCAGGAAGGATCTTGGCACAAATCTCAAATTGGCGACGGATCTTCTAACCGGGGTCCACTTGACCTCGACCTCGAAGGCGAGATGCTTCGGCAGGTCAGTAGCAGGAATCGCTATATCACTTCGGAGACACTTCGAAAGGTTCGTTTTCAGGTCGGAATATGTGGTGTTGCGAGTCTGAGGCGTGTAAGATCGGAGCGTAACAGTGGTCCCCCAAGTCCGGGGATGAATATTTATATCATGCGTGGACTTGCTTTCCTGATCGGACCGCAAGTCATGGGAGTTTTGGGGGTTGATCTGTTACAGCAATCGAGGTTATGATAACAGGCAGACGTGCCAAAGTTTCGTTATTGTGCGTAATGTATGAGGCGGTCAACGAGCATGGAACTTCGCGTAAGGTGCATCGAAGCTTCGAGAATATGGTGCGCTGACCCCACAGACCGACGCGTTGGCAGATGGCTGAAACTTTGTAAAGCGTGGGAGGTAACGCATCATCCGAGGCGATAACCCAAAAGGGCCTTCGCGTCAGGTGCGTCCAAGCTTTGTAAAGTTGGAGGTGGAGCTCATCTGCCACCGGTGCACTGACCTAAAAGGCCGACACGTTGGGAGATGGCTGAGACTTTGTAAAGCATGGGAGGTAACGCATCGTCCGAGGCGATAACCCAAAAGGGCCTTCTCATCAGGTGCATCCAAACTTTGTAAAGTTGGAGGTGGAGCTCATCTGCCACCGGTGCGCTGACCCAAAAGGCCGACGCGTTGGGAGATGGTTGAAACTTTGTAAAGCATGGAAGGTAACGCATCGTCCGAGGTGATAACCCAAAAGGGCCTTCAAGTTGGAGGAGGAGCTCGATCCGAGGCGATTCAAACGTGAAATGATTTGACAACTGTTGCGTGTTTTCAAGGTGACAGTTGGGTGCCATGCCCATTCTCCTAAAAGGCTGCTGCGGCTACTAATTATTATTGACGGCTGGTTGCAACCGAGGTGACGCATTTTAAGCAAGCGTGAAAGTCACAGCGACATCTTGGGTGTAGATCAAATCTGGCATTTTATTTCAACGGCCTAGATTAAAGATGCGATAAACGGCTTAGATTGATCGCATTTGAATTCAACGGTGGAGATCGAATTTGTTTTTCTATAAAAGGAGGACTCTGAGGTTTTCTCAGGCTTTTTACCCTTGCGAAACTAACATTATATTTTGCTCTCGAGCTATTGGCGATTTTCGGCATTTTGTAAGCATTTCCGGCGAGAAAACTATACTTCCGGCGACCCTACACCATTTCCGGCTAGGAAAACCTCCAAACCCATAAGTTTCAGTACCTATTTAGGCTTTTAAATTTTGAAAGAACGGCCTCAGAGGGGAGTTCTGGTTCGGGGAGGGGTTTAGAAATGGTGAGGGTGGACGAGCCGATTGTGGCGACCTCCTTAGAAATAGCCGAGGCAATAATGGAGGGGGGAAAATATATGGAAACGACCGGATAGTCCACCAGATACCTCTGTGCATTGGGGGCGTCGGACTACCCATCAAAATTAAGGGAGGCCGACCTGGGAAGACTTAGGACAGAGTATAGGATCCCTGATAGCGTAGTTTGATCCTCCTCGGGCAGGAAGAAAGAGCCTACTACCCTAGGCCGGGCTGTTTGGCCATTAGTGAGGCGATCCTTAGGGCCGGACTTAGGCTGCCCATTCACCCATTCTTTAGGATGGTGCTTAGGTCCTATGGGCTAGCCCTGACGCAGCTCAATCCGAACTCTTGGAGCCAGATGGTGGGCTCCTGGATGTTGTGGAAAGAGGCGTCATTAGGGGTGGAGATGCCCCTTTCCATTTTCCAAACCCTTTATATTCCTAAGGTGGGGATAAGACCCGGGGATGGTATTACCTTACGTCATGGGGTTCCCACACTCCATTCGTGGTCGATCTGCCGAGCTCTATCAAAGAATGGAAGAGCTCATGGTGCTGGGCCGCAGGGCGATGGGACACGATGGAGGGGGACCCCCTGGCACTTCTTACGGTTCCAACGAAGTATTCAACACTTAGTGAGTATAGTAGTAGTTTCTCCTTATATTTCTCTTCGGTTCGAATTGTGTCTAACAGTTACATTTCCTTTGTAGGCGCTCTTCCTCGGTGCGAGCTGTCAACCGAGGACTTTGATACCATCTGTGTCATTTATCAGCTGCCTCAAAAGAAGAGGTCCTACCACAGGCTGATCCGAAAGAACATCCATTTCATTACTCACGATTTAATGGCATCCCAAGGTAACTGGACCGAAGTCTTTACTTTTTATTCCGAACTCCCAAGACTTGTATTAATTCCTTATTTGTTTCTTTGCAGACAACTTTAATAAGAAGCTGCCAGTGCGCCCCGACTTCAAGACCATCCAGAAGATGATGGCAGAGGCGCGGGCGTTGAAGGCCTCCTCCTCCTCGTACAAAAAGCAAATGAAGGAGTTGGTGGAGGCCAGTAAGAGGCTCCAGCCCCCGACGGAGGAGGAGGTACCGAAGGACCCGGACGCTGACCTTCGAAGGAAGGGCAAGAAGAGTGTCGCCCCTCCGAGACGCCCAACTGTGGCGAGGCCACCCCCAGTTCTGAGGCAGACCACAATTTCCACGGGGGTGGCCCTCCCAGAGAGAAGGCCCGCTCCAACTGAGCCCGTCGCCGCCCCGGCCACAACCCCCCTCGCTGTAGTGCCAATTGACCAAGCGCCGGGGCAGCAGAAGAGAAAAAGGCCCCGTCCCTCTAAGGAGGTCGACTTTCTGGGCATGAATCCTGAGGAGCCCGTAAGGGAAGTGTTGGAGGCTCTTCCTCCCGAAACAGCTGCAGTGGCGATAGTCCACAATAAATACTGGACGGAGGAGTGGAGAGACCACACCGCCTCCTGCACGGCTGAGGATTTGGTGGCCGCAAACAGCCCCTGTGTGGCTCGGGCCCTGAGCACAAGCATCTAGCTTGAGGGCTTCGTGAAGGATCTTAACTCTAAGAGGGAGGACCTCGCCAAGCGCCTCGAGGAGGCGATGCATTACGGGGATGTCGTGCGAGCGGCTCATGCCAAAGCCACGCAGGCAGAGGAGGGGAACAAAGATGCTGAGGCCCAGCTTATTGCCGCGAAACAGAAGTGGAACGGCTAAAGAAAGAGTTGTATGAGGTGGAATGCCAAGTGACTGCTTTGACTCGGCGACTTGACCACGCCAATGAGCACCACAAGCTCGCCACCGATGCTCTGGAGGCCTCCAACAAAGAAAAGGCAGAGCTGAGGCAGAAGGCAGAGGCCCAGTCAGAAGAGATTGCCTCTTTGAAAGAGGAGTTGAAGTCTGCGGGGGAGGTGGCAGTCTAGAACTTCATTGACCACTTCGAAGACCATCCCTTGTATGATGACTTTGCCAACTTTTGGGCCTCATGGAGTGCCCAAAGCTTACTGGGTCGACTGAAGGAGGTGCATCCCACTCTGGACATCTCTTCATTGGAGGCAGAGTTTAGGGGACCAACTAGAGGTCGGCCTGATAGGGTTGTCAAGGGGGCTCCGGAGGCCCAGGAGGCAGCCAATGTAGAAGTCCCTCCAGCAAATTAGGGTTACCTCTTGTAATGGGTTCGGCTCATCTGTACTTAAATTTATTAATGAAATGATATTTTTTGTTAAGTATTTGGGCTTCTGCTTCTTTGTATTTTCTATCTGTTTATACATGTATGAACGACAAACGTCAGACTAATTGCCTCGCGACAATAACCAGTTAAAACACTTAAGCAAGTATGAAGTGACTCTTAATGCCAACTTGTTAATAATTTGAGATCGGACCACTTAAGTAAACATGAAGAGCCGCTTAACGTTAATCAGCTAATAATTGATGATCGAATCGCTTAAATGAACCTTCTGAAGTACTGAGGAAACTATTCACTAACTGATGTGGCTCGGAACCGAAGATTCATTACTAAGATAAATTACATCACCCTTTACAAAGGCGATTCCATCACTTAGGGAATTTCACAATTGAGATCAGATCAGGACAATCGATTCACTATAACATATTGAGATCGGATTAGATCAAAGTCTCATTATTGGTAGTACTTCCTCAAGTGTTCTATGTTTCACTGATGAGGCAGTGCCTTTCCTGACATATCTTCGATTTCGAAGGTACCAGGTCGGGATTCCCAACGGATGCGGTAAGGGCCTTCCCAGTTTGGGCCGAACACTCCTGACCCGATTGGTTTTGAAGATTGGAAAACTCTTCTGAGGACAAGGTCGCCCAAGCGGAGAGTTCTGTTTCTGACCTTGGAGTTGTAATAACGGGTCATCTTTCGATGATATTTTGCCAAGATCACTTGGGAGGTATCTCTCTTTTCCTCAAGGAGGTGTAGTTCGCTTATTCGGGCCTTGTCGTTGCTGATCTCATTGAAATGTATCCGTCGATGTAATGGGACCCCAACTTCGACCGGACTCATTACCTCGGCTCCGTAGGTCATGGAAAATGGGGTTTCATCAGTTGCAGTCCGACAAGAAGTCCTAATAGCCCAGAGGACGTGGGGGAGTTCGTCGACCCAGGCTCCTTTTGAGGTATCCAGTTTCCATTTCAGGGCGTGTTTGATAGTCTTGTTCACTGCTTCAACTTGCCCATTCGCCTGGGGGTGATGAGGTGTCGAGAAGTCCTTCTTTATGCCCAATTTGTTGCATAAGTCTCGCATCTTCCTATTGTTGAACTGCCGTCCGTTATCAGACACTAAGGAGTGGGGAATGTCGAATCTACAAATGATGTTTTTCCAAACGAACTTGGTAGTATTAGCCTTGGTAATTTAGGCAAGGGGTTCTGCCTCGACCCATTTAGTGAAGTAGTCAATGGCGACAATAGCGAAAGTTGCACTTCCTCTCCCTTTTGGGAGTGGACCAATGAAGTCAATGCCCCACTTGGCGAATGGCCAAGGGGTGGTTACCACAGAGAGGCTCTGAGCAGGCTGTCTTTGTATGTTCGAGAAGCGCTGGCACTTGTTACATTTCTGGACAAATTGGCAAGCGTCCCTTTTAAGGGTAGGCCAGATGTAGCCTTGACGGAGAACCTTGTGTGCCAGAGTCGTTCCTCCGGAGTGGTTTCCACAGATTCCTTCATGGATTTCCCTGAGTATGTATGTGGCCTCTTTGCCGCCTACGCATCGAAGAAGAGGTGAAGTGAAGCCTCTCTTGTAAAGGGTATCTTCTTACAGGACGAAGTGTGCAGCCCTTCTCCTTAATTTCCTTGCCTCACCTCTGGAAGCAGGCAGTGTTTGCTCCTTCAGGTACGCGATGATGGGCTGCATCCATAATGTGGTGCCTTCTATCCACAGTACCTCTTCACCTTCGGAGGTGGAGGGCTTCGATAAGTGCTCAATAGGGACGATGTTTAGCAGTCCTGAGTCCATGCTGCTGGCTAATTTTGAGAGGGCGTCTGCATGTGCATTTTCTAGATGGGGGACTTGAGTCAGTTCAAACCTTTCAAAATGAGGAATTATGTCCAGAACCAACTTCAAGTATGCAAGCATGTTACCATCTTTGGTTGCGAAATTTCCATTGACCTGATTTACTGTGAGCTGAGAGTCACTGCTCGCCAGGAGCTTCCTGACCCACATCTCCTTAGCGAGTCTAAAACCTGCCAGAAGGGCCTCGTATTCGGCTGCGTTGTTCGAGGCTTTGAACCGAACCTTACTGCACAATTTAGCTTGTGGCCTTCCGGGCTCTCCAATACGATCCCTGCCCCTGCTCCAGCCTCTCCTGAGGACCCATCTAAGAATAGTTTCCATGTGGGGGGGCTCGGCTAGTTCCATTATTGCCTCCGTTTCTGGGGCTTTGGTAAACTCAACCATAAAATCAGGAAGGGCCTGGCCCTTGACGGCGTGTCGAGGTCGGAACGTTAGATCGAACTCGCTAAGCTCGATTGTCCATTTTAGTAGGCGCCCTGATGCGTCTGTTTTCTACATTACCTGCTTTAAAGGGAAATTGGTGAGAACTTGTATTGAGTGGGCTTGGAAATATGGCCTCAGCTTTCTTGAGGCTGTGATAAGGGCGAGTGCTAATTTTTCCATGTCTGGGTAGCGTGTTTCAGCTGGGAGAAGTGCTTTGCTGATGTAGTACACTGGCAATTGGCGCTCATTTTCTTCCCTGATTAGGACTGCGCTGACTGCCACGTCCAAAACCGCTAGATACAGTAGTAGAGATTCATTCGGTTGAGATTTCGACAAGAGGGGCGCTTCCCCCAGGTCCTTTTTCAGAGCCTCGAAGGCTTCTTCGCACTCTGAAGTCCATTGGAATCTCTTTCCTTGGTTCAGCACATTGAAGAAATGCAAGCTTTTATCTGTGGCTCTGGAGATGAAGCGACTGAGTGCGGCTATCCGACCGTTGAGACTTTGGACCTCCTTCGGTTTCTGAGGTGACCTCATTTCTAGTAAGGCTGTTACTTTCACCAGATTTGCCTCAATTCCCCTCTGATTTACAATATACCCCAAGAACTGGCCCGATGCCACTCCAAAGGTGCACTTGAGGGGATTCAATTTCATATTGTACTTTCTAAGTATCTGAAAGGTTTGGTCGATGTGACTCACGTGTTCGGTAGCCTAGAGGCTCTTGACCAACATGTCGTCTACGTAGACCTCCATGGTTTTGCCAATGAGTTCGGCAAACATCATGTTGACTAACCTCTGGTATGTGGCTTCGGCATTTTTCAATCCGAAGGGCATGACTTTGTAGCAATACAGGCCCCTGTCCGTAATGAATGATGTAGCTTCCTCATCAGGTCGGAACATGGGTATCTGGTTATACCCTGAGTATGCATCCATGAAACTTAGTAGTTCATGCCCAGCAGTAGAGTCCACAAGTTGATCTATTCTTGGAAGTGGGAAGCTATCTTTGGGGCACGCCTTATTTAGGTTTGTGAAATCCATGCATACCCTCCACTTTTTGCTGGGCTTTTTTTACCAGAACCGGGTTGGATATCCACCTCGGATAGATGGCCTCTCTTATGAACCCACTGCGGCTAAGTTTGCTTACTTCGTCTTTCAGTGCCTCGTACCGTTCCGGGTTTAGGGCACATCTCTTCTGTCTATGGGGGCATAGGAGGGGTTGATGTTACGGTGATGGCAACTGATCCTAGGATCTATTCCCACCATATCTTCATGTTTCCATGCGAAGACATCCAGATTTTGTTTCAGAAAGCGTATCATCTCAGCTTTTGCTTCAGGTGATAATGACTTCCCTATACGCAAGACCTGACTGGGGTCTTCCGGGTTGACGGGGAAAGTCTCCAATTCTTCCATTGGGGTCGCATTCGGTTCAGAGTCAATTATTTGGGGGTCTAACTCATCAAAAGAGTGTCCTTGTTCAGGGGCCTCTTCCATGTCGACGTCTCCCTCTTGTTCAGAGGTATGCACTTGTTCAGGGGCGTCGAGCATTTCCACGTCCGTACCGATTTCAGCGGGTACCTCAGCTAGGATTACATTAACAGTTCAGGGCTCGGACTTTCGTAGCGAGTTTAGGTAGCATACCCTGAAGCCCATCTGATCGCCTCAGACCATAGCAATCCCATGTTCGGTTGGAAATTTCATGCACAAATAGTGAATGGACGTCACAGCCCAAAGATCTTTCAGAGCGGGTCTGCCTAATACTCCATGATAAGCCGATCAGTGATCTACCACCAGAAATTCCATGAAGTGCTCGGCCACTCGGGGTGTTGAACCCATTTCGATAGGCAGGGTGATCTGCCCTCGTGGGATGATGCTGTCCCCAGTGAATCCGAATAGTGGGTCGATCATGGGGATCGACCCATGTTCAATTTGAATTTTGTCAAAAGTGGAGCCGAACAATATGTTCACGGAACTGTCATTGTCAACGAGCATGCGTTTTAACCCGTTTCTAGCTACTACAGCTCTTACAACCAAAGCATCACAATGGGAGTAGTGAACTCCCTTTGAGTCTTCCTGGGAGAAGGTGATTGGGACCATCTTGTTTGCTGATTTCGATTCGTTAACAATGTAAGTGATCATTGGGGGATCCTTTGCTTCTCTTGTGTAATTTCTCTGGGCATTCCTGGTGTTGCCACCGACGTGGGGTCCCCCCAATGATAGTATCGATTTCCCTGATGACATGGCTTCCAGAAAATTAGGCTTGGTTTCCCTGTCTGGATTGGCCTTGGTTCCTCGTTTCTCTTCTCCGAGGAGATTGTTCCTGGTGACCTCTCCCTCCCCTCCTCGGGGAGGTGGATCTGCGACGGTGTTCGTTTCTGCTGGAAGTGTGCGGGTTGCTTTGATCAGGGCATCGATTGGCATCACGACACTCACTAGTGTCATGTCCATATAGTTGATGGAATGTACAAAACCTTGCTCCTGCCAAGGGTCTGTTTGACCTCTTCTTCTTCTTCTTCTTATTGTTATCAGTTCTTCCAGATGGTCCCGCTTCGACAGGGGCATTATCATATGCCAGCACCGGTACTGCATTCAATGTGGCGGAAGCTAGGGCCTGTCCGGATGTGGGAGCTATGGTATGTCCTGTTTGGGTCCATTGCTGAGTAACAAGGTGTGCTGCGGGTCCTCGACCTACCTATCTCTGAGGAGGAGGGCGTCCCTGCGCGGCACGGTTGCGATGATCAATCATTTCTTCACTAACAATTTCCACTCTCATCATTTCCACCAGCTCGTCATATGTGGAGGGATTCTTCCTGTGCACGTCCCTCCAGAACAAAGTGTTCATGTTGAGCCCACCTTTTAGGGCTGAAAGGGCTTCCCTGTCGGTGACCTATTCGCAATAAGTAATTTCGTCTGTAAACCTGGCGAGATAGCTTTTCAGCGTCTCCCCAGGGGCCTGCCTCATGTCTTGCAGGCGTTGAACTGGTGCCTCTCCTTCCCTGCGTGAGAGGTACTGGTTCAAAAATGCTTTCTTCAAATCTGGCCAACTTCTGATGCTTAGGGGAGGAAGCCTGCTATACCATACCTCGGCGGCTCCGCCTAGTGTTAAATGGAAGGCTCTGCATTTTAGAGCAGGCGAGGCTCCCCTAAGGTTCATTTGTGTCATATACTTGGTGAGGTGCTTCTCCGGATTCCCCTTTCCCTCATACTAGGGGATCTTAGGGGGCATGAAATTCGCTGGCATTGGGAAGCTTTGGATCTCCCTTGAGAAAGGGAGGTTATCATCATCATCGTCAATCTCATAAGATCAACATGGCCCATCTGACCCTTCATCATCTTGGATGTCCTTGGGAGGTGGAGGTGCTTCTCCTTAACTTTCCCAATCGACTAGGTTCTTCCTCTCTCTCCTATTTCTAGGAGCAAGAGGGAGAGCATGTTCTTGTTCGTGATCCGGACGAACTGATCCTCTTGCCGGGCGGACCCTATCGCTAGGATCCTCCCCTATCCTGTCGAAGACGCTTACCGACCTTTGGTCCTTGTGTTCTTGAGGGAAATTGTCCCCCAAGCGTGGTTTTGATGGCTGACTCCCTTGCACATAAGATGTTGCTTCGGCGTTCATCTACCTTTCGAGGGGGCGTTCTGTGTGTCGGCTCATGTGGCCTCGGGAGTGAGGTGAAGGGGCTTCTCGCACCGGATAAGATCCTTGGGGCCTTTGATAGCCCTGATGACCCTGGGCTTGCATGAGAAGTTCCTGCATCGCCATATTCTGAGCTGCTATGTCTCTCATACCCGCAGCTATCTGATCCATTCCTTCAGTGAGTATGGCTGTTCTTCCACCTCGGCGACGCCGGTGATGTGGTCTGTGATGAGTAACATTGTTATGGAGTACCTCTTCTTCAGAGGCCTCTCTCATGGGGTTGTCATCTTCATGGTCGTAGCTCATCCTACCTCTTTTTTCAAGGGTAGTGAGAACTTGGATTGTACCTCAACTTTGTTCTTTTTCAAGAATGCCCCCTTTTTAGGGTTAGTCGCTAGTTTTCCGGTAACTACTCCGATGGAGAACGCAAAACTTCGAATGGGGAGTGGTTCCCACAGATGGTGCCAATCTGGTGACCCCGAAAATTGGTCCTTCCACGTGACCAACTGAAAGCTACTCCACGTGTTCCTCCCTGCGCACAATCAGCAAATAATCAGGTGCACAAGCTGGAACCAGTGGGGGTGGCGGCAACCTTATACACTCCGACGGTCAAGTTAGGTTTAAGTGATCGGAACAGTACCCAGGGGCTATGCAAATCAATGATAAAGGGGGAGGAGAAAATGTATAAACTTGCTATGGAGTGCTATGTAGTAAGAGTTTCATTCCCTTTGCCTCTTGCCAAACCATGGGTATTTATAGGTGGTATGAACCGTTGGATGTGGGATGCGTGTATACATCTGATGGTATGAAGCGTCCGCTCATAGGCGTCAATCAGCCGCATTTGTAGAGTGGGTGGACAGTTTGTTTCCTCTGAGTACAATTGACATAAAGTTGATAAGTCACATCAACTAGCCTCATGGAGACGTCAAATCAATTTAAACCTTAGGTACAGGAAGGATCTTGGCACAAATCTCAAATTGGCGGCGGATCTTCTAACCGGGGTCCACTTGACCTCGACCTCGGAGACGAGATGCTTCGGCAGGTCAGTAGCAGGAATCACTATATCACTTCGGAGACACTTCGAAAGGGTCATTTTCAGGTCGGAATATGTGGTGCTGCGAGTCCGAGACGTGTAAGATCGGAGCGTAACAATATGAATAAGTTCGAATGCACACCTATTGAGTTGCTTAACATGCTTATGACTGTTATGCCCAATATCAATGTTAGAAGTGGGTAAGCCATTGATACAACTAAGGGTATTAAGATGAAGTCTTAAGGGGCTTTGGGGAAAGCATCCAATATGGCTGAGACGGTCAAAGCGAAGGATACCAAGTCTAATGACCATTGGTTTCATTATAGAATGAAAATGTCATTGGAAGAAATATTGCAAGGTTTACATCTACTTTATAAGATTCTTAGGTATTTGATACCAGATGTGAATCTCATATTTATATAAATAGTTCATGTCTGAACATGAAATTCATTTTAATGTTAAGGACAATTGTTGTTCCTGCTTATTTTGATTAAGATCTTAATGGTTATGGTAAGTTACAAAAATAACATTTATATTCTAAACACTAAGCATTCTATAATGAGTATAGAAGTTAAAAGGTATAAAAGTGATAATCTAAATAATACCTAAATCTGACATTGCAGACTTGGTCATATAAATAAAATGCAATTTCAAAATTACATAAATATGTATATGTAGATTCAATTGATTTTGAATCATTTAACAAGTGTAAAACATGCCTGTTTGGCACAATGACAAAATCTCTTTTTAGTTGAAAAGGAATAGGCCTGCATAAATATTGGCATAATACATAGTTATATATATGAACCCATGTCAATTAATGTCAGATGAGGTTTCTTTTATATCATCAATTATCATGTATACTCGATGAAATTCAAGCATGAAGTTCTTGAAAGGTTCAAAGGATTCAAGTTAGAAGTAGAGAAACAAATAGGTAAAGATACCATCACATTGAGATCCGATCGAAGTGAGAACATCTTAAAGATAAAATTTAGATTATCTAAGAGAGTGTGATTCTCTTGCAATGAATTCCTCCATATACACTGCAACGTTGTGGTGTATTTGAGCGGAGGAATCGTAAACTATTAGATATAATCCAATTGAAAATGAGTCATGCAAATCTCCCAAAGTCGTTTTGGAGTCATGCACTGATTGCAGTGCGCTATAGACTAAATCATGTCTCATCTAAGTTTGTTAACAGAACTCCGTACGAGTTATGAAAGGAAATAATCCCAATTTATCACATATGAAAGTTTGGGACAGTGACGCTTATTCGAAGCACATTGAATTGGATAAGTTTGAGACTAAATTCGATAAATACATATTTGTGAAATATTTAAAGCAGATATTTGGATATCAGTTCTATTAACCTATTGAGAAGAAAGTCTTCGTCTCACGACATATCGTCCTCATAGAGAAAATGTTTACTCTAGAAGAGGACAGTGAGAGCAAAATAGAATCTGAAAGAGTTCAAGAGTCCACAGATATAGTTAACCAAGTAGATAAATCCGCGTTTGATCCCATATCTGATATGGGACATACTCTTGATCAGGGAGTAGAGACTCCTGAGAACATGTCAGCTCTATGTGAATCTAGTAGGATCATTCCACCTTCAAGAATGTGCGAATCCATGATTATTAATTAGGTATTGCTGATCCAGGACGATGAACCTACTAATTGCACAAAAATAAAGTCAAATGTTAGCTTAAAAGAGATAGCAAGATGCCATGAAACCCGAGATGAACTCGACCTATGTGAACGAGGTTTGGACCTTGGTTGACCCTCCTGATGGGATAAAATCCATAGGTTGTAAATAGTTTACAATAAAAGGTTGACGTAGATGGATATATCCATACATACAAATCAAGGCTAGTAGCAAAAGGTAACAAACAAAGACAATGTGTTGACTTTGATGAAACCTTTTGCCTGTAGTCATGCTGAAATTTATTCGAATTTTAGTTGCAATAGTTACATACCATGACTATGGGTTAAAAAAACCTCTTGGAGCTGAAGTCTTCAATTTGATGTAGAATCAAAAGGTTTGATTTTATAAAATATGAAGACGAATCGTGTGTTCACAACAAGATAATGAGAGCATTGTCGCATTCCTAATATTAAATGCAAGACATATTATTAATAGGAAACGACATCCCTATATTTTAATCGTTGAAATTATAGTTGTTAAAGGATTTTTCATGAAAGATATGGGACAAGTAACTTGATCTATAAACATAGATATAGAAGATTGCTCAACTCATCCCAATCTACATAGATAAAATCTTGAAAAGATTTTAAATGGAGAAATTGGTTTACTCTTAAACGGTATATTGGAAAGGTTCCAAACGTGAAGCAACTGTTGGTTCAATAGTAGAAACCTAATACATGATTGCTTCAGAAGCAGCAAAGAGTTGCAATGTGGATCAAGATGTTCATTAGTGAACTTGGAGTAGTTCCTAATATTGTTGATCACATGCCATTGTATTGTGATAATAATAGAGCCACCGCGAAAGCGAAAGAACTAAGATTTCATCAATGATCCAAACATGTATTAAGGTGGTATAATCACATCAGAGAAATAATGCATAGAAATGACCTAAAGAGATGAACAAATTCCCACATTTGACAATATTGCAGATCCACTGACAAAGAGTTGTCATAGTATAAACATGCTCGTCATGTAAACTCTTATGATATTGGATACATAAGTGATTGGATCTAGTGCAAGTGGGAATTTGTAAGTGTTATACCATAGGTTCAATCAACCTTAGACATAAATACCTTTAATATATGATTAATACGATTTAATGGCAGATTTATTATTTAATAGACAATTAAATTAAATAATAGAATTCGTAGATTCAAATCTTTGTAATTTGTTAATCACGAGAACTTGTGATTGTGAGATACAAATTACATATGATTGAATTTTAAATCGTTCGTGATCGTAAGTAATAATAAGATACGGATATCGTTATTACGGATAGGTCATCACGTGTGGCATTTCTTACTTGTGAAGTAAGTAGCTGATCTTACAAGTTAAAGTGTGATGACACTTGAATGAACACGTGGATGTTTTGTTGTAGAACAAAACATTGGATACCCGCCTAGAGATTCCAAATGGATAACTATTTGAGTGTCAGTGGTTAATCTCTAACGTTCGGTAATGGGATTGGTCATTTGACTTGAGGTCATCATAGTACTTTATATGAGGACAGTCATGCTTTGACGGTGTTGGATGTTGCTCTGCTAAGGGCCACCAATACGACATTGTTCGAGTATGTTAAGAATCGTATGAAGGTTGTGAATGACCAATAGAGGATTCATCGCTCTTAGATAGTAAGAAATTATGATTTGCATTTCATTCAATCAAGTTGATAACGAAATTCTTAGCCAAGGTGTACTCATAAATCGAAAAAGAGTTTTCGACTTATATTGACTTAATAGTGGAGTGAAAGATATGATCAATAATCGAGATTGACATACTTTTATATCTTGTAATTGATTGGATCATATTGATGAATAGATTATAGTTTCACGGTAAACGAACGTGTTTGATTTTATTGTACCACGTGACATTTCCCGTCACATGTATTGCCCTAATACATTGCTAGATGTCAATCTGAGACGGCGAATGTGAATTGGTGATAAATTAAGAAGTTGTTTTAATTTGTCAATTTTAATTAGATCAAAATAATATTTCACGTTGTTAGGTATCGTGATCGGGAACCTAATGGGTCGCACACAAAAGAGAATTTGTCAATTAATTAATTTAACAAGCGTTGGATAAATTAATTAATTGGGCTGGTTATTTATAGGCCCGAATTAATTAATTGGATTAGTTAATTGGCGGACCGAATTAAATGGATTAATTAAATATTGGATCGGGTCAGACCAAACCCGTTTGGACTTATATAAATAACTGATTAGGGTTTACAATTTAGTAGAGAATTCATTATTCTTGTTAGTACAAGAAGAAAATCATAACATTGCAATCTTTTCCTCTGTGTGAATCACCGTTGGAGGTTGGACAATTGGACAGGTGTAGGTGATAGATTGAAGTTGCTGGAACGAAAAGAATGGCAAAAAGTTTGCAGAATTTTTAAAGGTACGATTTCTATCACAATTTCTGTCTAAACACGGAGAGATCCTTGGTGGAAATCGAAATTTGTTTTAATTTTTGCTGCGCATGTTTAAATTGATTCCCAACAATATCTCCCGCCTACTTTTAAAGCCATATATCATCTTCAAATGCCATTGTACACAAGACGAACTTGTTTACAATTAGTTGCAATTTTATACAATTATGTATATAATAAATTTGAATTCACAATCTTTTCTATCAATTTTGTAACTACAACATTCACACCCTAATAGGGTTGGCAATGGGACATATAAGGTTTTGGGTAAGGACAAGGGAGTCTATCAATTTTGTAACTGCTACATTTACACCCTAATAGGATTGGCAATAGGGCGGGTTCAGTTCTGAGCTGGGCGGGCTCCCTCGCCCCCACCATGTCGGGCATTTTCTTACCTCGTACCCTTCTTGTTACCAGTTTAGGGCAAGGCGAGGTTGGGCATGGTGGGGCAAAACAGTTGCCCCATTTACGTACCTGCTTAAATTTTTTTTTTTTTAATAATTTTTAATAATTCGTTTTATTGTCCTCATTCATTCAAGTGAGACAATAATATAATTATTAAATTTTTTAATTAATTAATTTATTTTCAAAAAGTTAAATTATTCAAATATATTTGATAAACTAAGGTTTTTATTATTTATCATATTCTTTAAAAAATTTTAATTGCCATCTTCTATAATAATTAATGAAATTTCGTGGATTTTTTCTATTTAAAGTATTGAATTCTTTATTAAAAAAATTTACGCTGGTGGGGGCGGTGTGGGGCCCCTTTTACTCGTACTCGGGATAAAAATTTTCACGTCCGTACCCGACCCGATTATCCAATTAAGCAAGTAATTAGGCCGGTTTCGCCAATATCGGATTCAACATATATTTTTGTCATCCCTAAACCCTAAGCTCCTGTTTGGCCCCCTTTTTGTAGAAATAAAATGGAGTGGAATAGTATTTTTTTGAAAAATGAATGGTTGAAAAAAAAGCAAAAGTTTTCGATTTACATGTAATATTATTTTATGAAAAATTATGTAATTAAAAATAGGATAGATAAAAATGAAATAGAAAGTAATGGGACCAAACACGGGCTAAGTTACATGCCGACAATTTTTAGTCTTTAACAGCTAATATGAGGCCTGGACCATCAAGTCCGAAAGGTCCATCACTAAAGGTGGGCCAACCACGGCCCTCCCTTGTCGGGCTGCCCTATCTTTAACCTCAGACAAAATGACGAGAACCAATCCATCTTCTCCAGTAGGCAAACAACAGGAAGTCAGGAAGCCTCCGCCGGTATGCCCCCCCTCCCCTCCCTCCTCACCGGTTATTTTCTTTCTCTCTGATTATGTCTCCGAAATTTCCAAATTTCTTCGTTCAGTCCCATATGATCATTAAAATTGCAGTGTTTATTAATTGCTGTTATGGATACACAATTCATTAGTTACACCGTAATACTCTTAAGAAATTTCTGTGCTAGTTTCACTCATATTCATTGGCTTATCAACTGTTGAAAAAGGAATTCAGAGTTTCTGTGATAAGGGTTTGAGTGTGAGTGGTAGTACTGAAATGGCAAAGAGAGAAGGAGAAGCGGTGTGCGTAACAGGAGGCAGCGGCTACATCGGTTCATGGCTGGTCCGTCTCCTTCTCGAACGTGGATACACTGTCCATGCCACTGTCAAAGATCTCAGTTATAATCTCTTGTTCTCATACTTGGACATTATCTTCTTCGTTGTGATTAATTTGCATTGATAAAGCATTTTTTTTTTTTTTTAAAAACTTCAATTCTAATAGTACTTAATTTTGAAAAACTTTTGTGTTCAAACAAATACTTACTTTTTTTCTTATTTTTTAATTTAAAGTTTATTTCTTTTAAAGTAATTTACTTTTTTCTAACTATCACAATCAAAAAACATGTATTTTAATTAATTTTTTAAGCTTAGCCAAAAATCCTCAAAATAAGTAACTTTTTTAGTAAGAGGGGAGAAAAAAGGTTTCCCTACTTTATTTTTAAGCTTAGCTAAACATGCTCTTAATGTTGTTATGCTACTCAGAGGATGAGAAAGAAACGAAGCATTTGGAAGATTTTGAAGGAGCTAAATCTCGTCTCCTGCTTTTCCAAATGGATCTCCTTAACTATGATTCCATTGTCACCGCCATCACTGGCACCACCGGTGTCTTCCACCTCGCTTCTCCCTGCACTGTTGATGAAGTCCGTGATCCTGAGGTCGCACCAAACGTTTCTCTGCCCATCCATATATCTATCTGTACATGCGTTTGACTTGTATTTGTAATATTTTTTTTGGATTGTTTGATGAAGAATGAGCTATTGGCACCAGCAATTAAAGGCACAATTAACGTTCTCACAGCAGCTAAAGAACTCGGGGTTAGGCGTGTGGTGGTGACCTCTTCTGTAACTGCCATCGTCCCAAGCCCTAATTGGCCTGCTGATGTTTTCAAGAATGAGGAGTGCTGGACTGATGAGGAATACAGCAAGCAGAAGGGGGTACAGTCTCTCTTCCTGTTAAAAAGAATAAATTATACGTATAAAAAGATAGATTTTGTCAGCTTCAAAAATCATAATTGCAATGCTATCCGAAAGAAAAAAGAAAGAATGGATTTCAAATCAGCTAGTTAGGTTGGTCAATGAGGAGCATGTATATAAAATTAAAAACTCATGCATTCAAATGAAGAAATCTCTATTGGATTTTTTCGTGCAATTGTTTCAGAAGGCAGGGCATACTCTGAGATATATGCTAATATCTATTGCTGTTGGAAGTTTGAAACTCGAAAAGGAAAATAAAACTGTAGGAGTTGCGATTATCAGTGCATTCTTCTTTAAAATAGCCAACCACGTGGAGGTGCAATTGACTACTGATTATTTTTACATTATAGAGAGAAAATAAAAATAAGGAAAATGTTTCTTGCACCCAATCTCAGTTGAGTGACCGTGGTTGATGATAAAGTAGCAATAAGGGAAGACACATGGATTGAAGATGAGTGTATGACATGTAGTTAGGTCAAGATAAGATGAACCTAGACGATGATATGGGCGTTCTGTTATCATTGGGACTAGACTTGATTTTGTCAACTTGTACAAATATGAAACGTCAACCACTGATGACACAACCCGTCCCGAATCATCCTAATAGACCCAACATGTGTCGTGCGCCGATGATAGATGTCAGCTAAGTGCCGAATCCACCATCAAGACAACTTTGACCTGTTTAGACTGTAATATACTTTGTAAAAATTTTGGCAGAATTTCCTCTGAATTATGGACTAAAACCACTTGAAACATATAATTCAATATCCCAAATAGTTATATATAGTTTAAAATAGGGTACACTGACCCACATAATATCATCTATTCAAATACAACACTGACAATTCGACTTTTGCAACAATTTATAAACCATAGTACCCAAAATGCATAATATATATACAAAACATAGCATGCCCAACACATAGAACTAATTTTTGACCAAAAGAGGTGTTTATCCCAAAATATGAACTATTAAACTGAAAAGATGATTCATACAATGCTTAACAATCTATGGCTCAACACGATAGAACAACTGGCCCAGTAGTGCTCAACTCAGCTACTATCTGATAAGAGAAATAGTGATAAAAATGTGAGCCTATAACTCAGTGAGTGGATATTTGTAAAAGTATACTTTTCCATTCATAAAATCTTTCTGAAAATCAACATATAGCATAAAATTTCTTTCCACAGACATATAAACTAAAATATTTATTATTTAAACTGAATAAGCTGAATTTTCTAGCTTAAAATCTGATAATACTATCAAAACCAAAATATACTGTAATCATAAACATCTTTATTCTGTATACTGCATTTCTAAAATCTGATAAGCTATGTAATATTGAAACATCACTTCGATATATATAGCAAGGTTATTCAATTCTGAAATTCTGTTATCCTGGTCGTACGCGCGCAGGGCTATAAAATAGTCAGATACTATGGAAACACATTCACAATAGTGCAAAGTGGATAAAATCACTATACTAATCATACGCTGTGGAAACACATTCACACTAGCGTAGAGTGGGTAAAATAACAATATGAAGTCATACACTGTGAAAACACATTCACACCAGTGCATACGAAGGTAAAATCACCTGGGTACATTCTGGTGGTTTTTAGAAATAACTTTAAATATTCTGAAACACGTAATATCGATAAAACATACTAATGAAATGATTTAACTAAACTGGATCAAACTTTAAAAACAACTGTTTATACATCAAGTTTATTATGAAAATCATGTTATCAAATCAACTATATGAAATAATAAATTTTCTGATTTAATTTAAATTGAATAAATACTTATTGCTGAAAAATAAATTTTCATCCACTCAAATAATACAAGCTGAACCTAAGATGGTCGGTAGGCTCTTCCAATCTCCTCAATACCTCGACACCACCTGAAATACATAACAAGATGACTAATCAACCACTATTAAATTACGAAACTTTAAGATCTACTTCTATAATACTTAACTAAAATTGGTCGATGCTCGAATGAATTTTCCAAATATTCTTTTGATCAATTGGAGCTAATCCCACTTTCTAATCCTTTTTCTAATAACTAATTCATCAACAAAACCTTCTTCCCAAGTTTAAAACTAATTTTACTCTCCAATCTAGTGAAACTAGTAACCATAATTCCATCCATTTAATATACATTTTGTTTCATAAAATCAACTCCCAAGTAAAATATTCCATTTATATAATCATTTCCACAATTAATTAATCAAAAATCCAAAATTGAATTGTAGGGTTTCCCCAAAAATTTTACTGCCTACTGAAACTTAATTAATCCCCAAGCTTGAGCACCAAATCGTACATATATCACCTAAATTTGACATTGTATTACTCCAAGTTAAAATCCTAAAAATTTAACATAAATCATATTTCATCACTTGAAACAAATGGAAAAATTCATCCCAAACTTGAAGAGATTAACCTTACCTTACTTCCTCTTCTTCCCTTTTCTTCTTTTCTTCCTTCTTTCTCTTTTTTTCTTCCTTTTTCCCCAAGTTTTTCTCTCTTTCTCGCCCTTCCAGCTTGCTGCCCCTTTTTTAGTGTGTGTGAGTGTGGGTTTTTGAGAGAAAATGTTGGTCAAAGGTTGAATATAAAGTCCCACATGTTCAATTGCAAAGAAAGTCCCTTAAATCTAATTACAACATACAAGTAAATCCTCAACTTCCAAAAATATATAAATAAATCCCAAAATTTTTTATTGTCCAACTTAACCTTCAAAATATTTATAATTTATAAGATAAACCCAAATAAAATGATTTGGTCAGTCAAGTCCCAATAAAAATGATTTATTTCATACAAGTCCTCATTTGACTTGACTTTGAAAATTTAACTATTGATTTTGACTAGATTAAAATGTGTGTTGTAACAACTGATGTCCGATTTACTTTCTGAGGATGTTATCGACTCAAACCATCTCGCAGTTTTGTTGGTGTAACAAATAAAAGGGATCCAGGGGGACAAACATAAGCGAGGGAAGGTGCAAAGTGATTTAGGAAGATTTCTTTTTTTATGCATGATGATGCTCCTCCTTCCCGTGGTAAAGAAGCATGCCAAAATTCAGATAACAATATTTCGTTGGCAAGAACAAGATATATATATATATATATATATATATATATAATGCTGACTTTAATGGAATTTTGTTGTTCTCTGTGTTAGCTATGGTATCCCCTTTCTAAAACACGGGCTGAAAAAGCTGCCTGGGAATTTGGCAAGGAAAACAATTTGGATATTGTTGTGGTAAATCCTGGAATGGCGATGGGCCCTATTATCCCTCCGGCATTAAATGCTAGCATGCTAATTCTTCTGCGCCTTCTTCAGGGTAATTCTAATTTGAGATGAATTATGAGCATAAACTGTTCTCTAATTTATTAAAAAGAACAGATAGATTATCTGTACTACTCCCTTTTACACTCCATCTGTGTTCATGCCTAGTTTCAAGATTAGAATCTTAGTTGCAATCAGTAGCAAGCACTGATCTTTTTGCTAATTGTTTAAAAAAATACAATGATAAAAACTTCATGCAGAATTATTCTTGGGAATAATGTTGAGATTACTTTTGTCATTTTTCCCCTTGGATTTTAGGCTGCACTGAAGTATTTGAAGATATCTTTTTTGGATCTGTCCATATTAAAGATTTGGCTCGAGCACACATACTGGTGTATGAGAACATATCAGCAACTGGAAGGCACTTGTGTGTTGAAGCAATCTCTCATTATGGTGATTTTGCTGCTAAGGTGGCGGAACTTTTTCCGGAGTACAAGGTTCCAAGGTATGGTGCTTTGATTGCATATTTTTGTAAAATATCCACACAATTTGAACTCTGAAACGATGGTGGAATACAAAGAACTTATTAAAACTTAAAGAGAGACTGCATTGTGTTTATGGACTAGTCCAATTTCATCGACAATTAAAAAAAAAAATGCCTGTTTTTAAAATTTTGTATCTATGCCGTTTTCTCTTGACTTGCTCTCTCAATATATTTGCACAGTCTTTCTCATTGATGATTCTCAAATGCAAGTATTGCTGAATGTGTTGGCACTTTTTGTAGGCTGCCCAAGGATACTCAGCCTGGGTTATTGAGGGCCAAGGACGCGTCGAAGAAGTTAATGGACTTGGGTCTCGAATTTATTCCAATTGAGCAGATTATCAGGGATGCTGTTCAGAGTTTGAAGAGCAAAGGCTTTATTGCATAAAAATTAATTTGCGTGCTTTGAACTTATGAATGTATTACTTTTATATTGTTATGATTTGGGGTTCCATTTTAAAAAGTTGAACTTATTAAAATGAGTGATCTAAATCCTTATATGTTGGTCTGTATTTTGATATTTAACTAGTGTGGAACCTATCATTTAAACATATAATGTACGAAATTGGGATTTCGGGTGTTCATTGAGGATAATTATGGTGAATGGAACTGTATCTTAATGTTGTGTCGTTTTATTTATCTTGTAGGCATGCATATCGGAGTTTTGAGGATTTCGAGTGCAATTTTAACTAGATTTGGAATTAGCTTTTAAAGTAAAATCTTGAGTTTTTCTTCAATATCTTGATTCAAATCAGGATTCTTTGTAATAAGTGATTTGCTTATGTCTGAAAACTGTTTCTTGTGTTATATGTTATATACGGGCACGACATGGAATGAAGGAGATCAAAATCAGCATGAACACAATATGCCCCAGTTTGGCTCCCTTTAAAATTCATCAATTTAATTTAAATTTTTCTCTCTCTTATTTTTAACTACACAATCTTCAATAAAATAATATTTCATGCAAATCGAAATCTTTTCATTCTTTTATAATCATCCATTTTTCAAAAAAAAAAATACTATTAATTTGCAAGTGGACTATAATGCCCTTGTTTGAGCCTTATTTTTTTGAAAAAAATACATTCTTAAACAGTGTTTTGACATCATTTCAACTACACATTCTTCAATAAAATAATATTATACGAAAATCGAAAACTTTTCCTTATTTTTTAACCATACATTTCACATCATTATACTATTCAAAAATGCATTTTCTTGGCAAAAATGGTGCTCAAACAAGGGCAATATCTATTTCTTTTTTTTTTTTTTATTGAAGGAAATTCGTAAAATTGAGAATAAAATAGGTAGAAAATAAAACTTTAAAGAAGAAAAAAAATAAGTAATTAATTGGACACTTGATATCCCCTATTTGGCCCCCATTTTCAGAAAATGAAAATGGTTGAAATATTATTTTTTTGAAAAATAAGTGGTTGAAAAAGAAGGAAAAATTTTCGATTTACGTGTAATATTATTTTATGAAAAATTGTGTGGTTGAAAATATGAGAGAGAAAAATGAAATGTAATGTAATGAAATTTAATCGGGGCCAAACGGGGGCTAATATTACAGCGAGTGGGTTAATTGATCCAGTATTTTTCACATTGGGCTGAGGAGACAAATATTTGTTTAAATAATAGAATTTTTTAAAGAATAAATCATTAATTGGAAAAATTAAATAATTATTTTTTGTTTTTTGATTTTCAATAATATGTCAAACTAAAAAAAATTGTCGATATAACATTTATACATTTTGTGCAAGTTTTTTTTTTCCTATATATAAAATATTGGGATCAATACATAAATCCTAGTTCTAAAAATTACATTTCATAAATAACAAGCTCACTAAAATATTTCAAAAATCAAGTGGTAAATAAATTTATTAAACATTGAAATATAATATAATATACATTAATTATTTCCACCCCATACCACCTCATCCCACTACACTATCTTCCGTTCACTTCTTTACTGGAGATGGCCATCAGCTCTCGCAATTGCTCCAACAATCGCTCCGACGATTGCTTCGGCACCGGTGATAAAAAAATCTCAAAAAAAAAATAAAAAATCTATGCTCCACTGTAGAAAAATATTCAAAAATTTATCTATAAATAAATTTATTGTTTGTGATTATGCATGTGTTTTATGTAACTAGTTGTGATCAAACTTATTATCGCTGTGACCATACGTAATCGTTTAATTTGCAATTGTATGTAACAAATTCACTGATCTATGTTATCTGTGATTAACTATAACCAAATTTGTATTCAGTATAACTGTCTGTGACAAGGTCAACCTTAACTGTGACCAAGTTACAACTGGTCACAATTAACAAAAAATTGGTCACGAACAGTTACAACAAACCCATACTTGGTCACATGGGGTCACCACAAAACTCTAGCTAAATAATAGAACTGATAAAAAACACTACCCATCCTTCATCGTTACAATCAGATCAAAAAATTCGCTTGGTTAATCCTTAAAAGTTCAAATCAATCTTTCCATCACCCTTCAGCATAACAAAAATGCCTAGATACACAACAATCTTTTTAACCCACAATTCATTGATGCAGCCAGTGCACTCGACCTAAAATCTGACACCTTTAGAATTTCATTCTCATCAGTAGTAGATTTTTTTTGTTTCAATCACAGCGGTAAACACAAATTTGAGGTAACAATGATCAAGAAATCCAAGATGCCATCGTCAAAATTCTACAATGTTCAAGTGTGCCTCACCCTGTCCTGAGCTTTCAGCATCTCCAACTCCACATTCTACTTCGTCGAAAAAGCACACTCTGAAGTCAGGGCTCTTTTGACCCCGCCCACCACTCTATGTCAACACAAATCATTGGCTCCTAGTCTCGCACTACTAAGTTGTTGGATTCATTGTCAGCGGTCTCACAACGCCGTTAAGGTGGGTAGTTGCCGGAGTTAGAGGATGACTGTTGAGGTAGGGAGAGAGAGAGAGAGAGAGAGAGAGAGAGAGAGAAAATGAGTAGTGATAGAAATTTTTTTAGGGATTTTGAAAGGGATGATGCATGGTTAGGTGTGTCGGGTAGGATTTGGGTAAAGTGGATATGCATATTAGATTTAATTAATTTTTTATTAATTATAATTATTAAAAATTAATTATCTATGATTTGTGAAATAAAATTTAATCCCCCTATTTTCTGAAAATTAATCTTTAAAGGTAGGCTTTTAGATAATTTTTCCTAAAATATTGTATTAATTAGAGTCTGTTTGAGCTCCATTTTTATTAAAAATATATATTTTACTATAGTGATTAACGAAGAATGTGCAGTCAAAAATAAAAAAATAAAAAATTTAGTTTGCACGTAATATTATTTTATTAAAAAATGTGTTGTTTAAAAAAGAGAGAAAACTATATTTTAAAAGAGAGATGCTACACTACCAGATTCATTTACATTTTACAGGTAAGTGGGTGTGGTATTATTTGTGCTATTTTTTAATTGGGTGGGACCTATCCCATTGTGAGTAATATGTACTAATTCTAGAGAAATCAAACTGGTAGAATAGCTTTTTCCATTTTAAAAATAATATAGATCTAACAATGACTTAACTTCATATAAAATATCCTTCCGACATTCATATATATAACGAAATCATTTTTTGTTCCCTATAATTTTTAGCGCCTGTGATATCGACCCACGTGCACACCTTCATGGTCAGCCTTGGGGTTCATGGGGATGATGAAACTTTTTCTTAAATTTCTTTTTTATCGTTATTTTTATTTTTATTTTTTTGTGATATTCGAGCGTCATTTATCACGTGACTATCTTGTTTCTTTTGATCGACAAATTAAGGATGGGAAAATATATTCACACTACATTTTTATTAACTAAACTATATTTTAATTGTATGAATGGTTAATCATCTTTATACATTATTACATTTATGTCTGAAATTTTCTCATTACATTTTATTTTCAAGTTAACATAAATTATTCATGATTATGATTTTTCTCCATATTTTTCTTTAAGTTAGAGTATAAAAACTCATTTGTCAATTGTATTTTAAAACAAGCAAAACAAATAATAATGTAAAAATTATGATTAATGACAAGATTTTATGATCAGGGAATTGTTATAATAAGAATGCGATGAAGAAAAAATTAAAGATATAAGTTTGAAAATTAAAAAAGTTAATGATCTTTAATATGATTAGATTGCGATGTATCTTTTTATAGCATGAAGATAATGAAAAATAATATTATGAATTCATTGTTTGAACATCTAGAATTGATATTTATTAGAAGATTAAAATCAATATTTTATACTGAGCTTAGCTGAGCGGACTTGTCCTAGATGTAAAATAGAGAGCAACGGAGGGATAATTTTCAAAATGGTCGGATCAAATCACTTAACATTTTCAATTGATAAAAGGTCTAAATTATCCTTAATGAATTCAAATAAGTATATTGCAAAATTAGTTCTATCTTTTAGGTTTATCTTGTATTCCTTCTATTTTGAATATCAAAATATAAATCCATTCTATGATCTAATAAATTAGAATAATTTATAACATATTGTTTGTATTTTTCTTTAAGTCTATTATATTCTTCAGATAGTATATTAATATTTTCTAACTGAGAAGTAATATTATTTATATTTTCTAACAATTTTTCTAGTAAATTATCTAATCTTTTAATAGTATATCCTAGCATCAAACTATCAATATTATGATAAATAATCCCTAAGTTTTTCTTCTTAGACTAGAATAAAAGTCATAAGAACTTCATAAATAACATGAGTGCAACAATTAATGCAAGTAGTTGATATAAATAAGAAAGATCTTACAGTATTGAAGCAGAAGATAAAGACAGAGTAATATCAATGAGATTTCCCTTGAGCTTGCACCCATATATTAATATACGCATATATAAGTGATCGGTGCTGATTGAATTTAAGAAAGTGGGTTATAGTCCAACATGACTTCCGCACATAATTGTTTTTCTCTCTGACTCTTTTGCACATCTCACAATGGATCACACGGAATCACAGTTTTCCTTTCAACTCCTTGTTAAAACATCACCTTGAATGGTAACAGGATTCTCAATGCTTTCTCAATAATGCTAAAAACACCTACATACGGTAAAACAGCAACAAGATACTTGCACTAACCCTCAAGGTTTTCACCGTTGGAGTATAAGTAAGAAAAAAGTTTTTGATAAAGTAATAAGGATGAGAAAACACCATTTTCAAACAACTTTTATAAACACATCACACTAAAATCTCTCACATAAGAGTACATATATATACTTCGGCTACACTCTTGGTACTTTCTCTAAGGAAATTAGAATTCCATAGAGATTACCTTATTACACACTTCACTTCAAAGAAAAAAATTTGAAATTGTTACAAGACTTGGAATACAAGGTAGAAAGATAAATTTTTTATTTAAGACTCCCTCCTCGCTCTTGAGAACTAGTCTTCAATTTATAGACTGGAAAAAGCTCCACAGTTGTCTTTCATTATTGTTGCTTTAACTGTGTAAGATATTGGGTATCTTACTATGGCCTAAAGTTTTCTTGTCGTAATCTGAAAATAATTGAGGTAAACCCACAGTTTTTCTTTATCAAAATGATTTTGATAAAGTAGTGATAAATGGTCCCTTACTTTTCCATATGTGACTCAAACCACTCTTCCGAAAATTCTGATGGGTCAAGAGAGATTGGTGAGATGTCGCCTTCAGTGCAACAACATTCACACTTATGATTAGGATAACATCAAAACTGTTTGCACAGCTCTTCTTTTGTTTTCTGTGTCCCACTAGCTTGTCCTTCAAAGATATGATCACACCATGTGTCGAGATAGTGCCAATCTTCTTATTTAGTGGGTGCAACAGCTTTACTATAAATCATGTGATCTTGTGACTCATAAACCCAAATATTTTGTTCTTCTTCAACAACTTTTTGGATATGCTCCAACTGCTCCTTATATCCTTTGACTCTACAGAAAGCTATCATCTTGATAGTATCTTCTAGTGTAGTTTCATGAACTTCACTTTTCTCAGGCTGAAAATGCTTAGAGGTGGTAGCTATTCTTATGACATGGCTTACTGGAAGCAACTTATCTTCTTCATCTTCCCATACAGGACAAACAGAGAAAAACATAATATAAATATTCTTGTGTTTAAGAACTTGACAATATCTTTCAATAGCTCAGATAACATCCTTTGGCAGCATAGAAATTTCTTTTAATGATTCAGACGGGTAAATACAACTTATATTTCCCATTTCATAAAGAGTGCGAACCCAATAAGCTGGGGCTCTCGGACATAGATTAACTTTGTTATAAGTTCCATACGTTAGAGTTTTCATCCATCCTCTTATACTTGTGAACCAGCAGCAGGCAAGATTGAACAATATGTATACCAAAATAAAATCATCTTTATTTTTTATATCTATAACACCAGGGGTGTTGCACGCTTTGATAATATTTGAGCGATTTAGCTATGGTATAGAGATACTATACTTTGTATAAATTTTCTCCAGTGAGGGAGACAAAGTAGTATTCTCCTTGACAGATAGATTATGAAGCTTTAATGTTTCTTGTTCAATATTGGCATAAAAACCTTCAGATTTATTGGCACTAGGGCGTTCAGATAATATAGCCCTGTTGGCTTTCTCAGATATTGGCTTGGCAGCAACCATTTCCATCATTGTTATCCTGAATTCTATCGCAGCAATCTTCACATTCATCTCGAACTTCAATGTTTCAAGTTCCTTCTTGATTTGCTCCATTCCTGGTTAAGAAATCTGGAATAAAATTGTCTTTTCCTTTAATATGGACAATATCAAATTTAAATGGCGCAAACTACATTTGCATTCTAATAAGTGGCCTTTCAGCTGCACTTGTTCCAAGTTTATTTGTCAATAATGGTTTCACCTGAGTATTATCAGTTCTAATAAGAAACTTCTTTGGTAACAACTAAGGTTCAAATTTTGCTACTCCTTTCTTAACAGCCAAACATTCTTTACGATTAATATCATATCTAGTTTTTGCATCCTTGAAAGCACCTGAAGTGTATGCACCAAGTTCTTCTGGGCATTTACACAATGGTTTACAAAGAAATTCTTTATGATTTTCTTTTCTTTTGAGGATCGCTCCCCAGTGTAATAGAGATGCATCAGTTTCTAAAATATAGAAATCATCATCATTTGAAATATTTAATTCAGGTGAATTTTCACATATTTTCTTTATTTTCTTTATCATTTCAATATCTTCTTGTGTCCATTCCCATACAACTCCTTTTTCTAAGCTTTTTGGTAAAGTGGAATTTGTATTTTGAACAGTTTTTTATAAAATTTTTAGAATAATTTAATAACCCAATAAAGCTTTGCAGCACTTTCTTATCTCTAATTATTTCTGGAAATTCGATAATCTCTTTTTCCAATATGAGGTTGTTGGAGTATTTTCTCTTCTGTAAAAATATTTCCTAAGAATTCAATTTCAGTTTAAGTTATTTCTGCCTTTCTTTCTAATAGGGCTAGACCATATTTTTGAGCAATATAATAATATTTTTTAAGGTGTTCGATATGTTCTTTTAAATTTTTACTATGAATAAGGATATCATCTACATAAGTAATACAAAAAAATTTTATTGGTCTAATAATCTTATCTATTCTTTGTTGAAATATTGCTGGGGCATTCACTAATCCAAATGGCATAACATTCCACTCAAATTGTCCTAATGGATTAGGGGTAGTAAAACTAGTTAAAGGTTTTGATGCTTCGTCTAATTTTATTTGCCAATATCCAGATTTACAATCAAATTTAGAATATAATTTACTTTCTTGGATTTGTTTTATTAACAAATCTTTTATTGGTAATTTATAGATATTAGGTATAGTTTTAGAATTTAGATCTCTATAATTAATTACCATTCTAGCTTTTCCTCTTTTAATTTCACTATGATTTCTGACCATAAATGCAGGACTATTATATGGACTAGATGATTATCTTATAACTCCTAATCCTAAAAGTTCTTTAATTTGTATTTCAAATTACTTTTTATCTTCTTTGCTATAAGGGAATTATTTTCCTGATATCTTAACATCTGGATTTTTTAATTCAATAGTTACCATAGGTTTATCTTTGTCCCATTTCGCTAAGGGATGTTCATGATAACATCCTTTTAGTTCATTTTTAATATTTTCTAATTCTTCTTCTAACTTGTTAATTCTTAATACAAGAATTCTTTGTTTTTGATTGATTTCTGTATAACATCCGCCACGATTACTTGTAGAACTCTGATGTCTAGGTTTTTGGTTAATCGGATGATGTGCAATTCCAATTGCTTTATAAATTTTGGATGTTTTAATTTTGTGGTTACAAGGTGTAGTAAATTCAAAACTATTTTGTGATTACAAGGTGTAGTAAATTCAAAACTATCTTTATTTTGCATAAAAGGGCTATATGTATAGATAAAATTTTCTCCTAAGAGAATATCACATCCAATTTTATCTGTAGCGAATATTCGTGAAATAAAACATTCTCTATTTCCAATAATAATAGGAACATTTTTCACAAAATCTCTATATATTTCAACAATATCACTAGTTATTTGATCGTAAGTTGTTTTCTTATAATCGCTTTTATAATAGTGTTCTGGGAACACATTTCTTTTACAAAGGCAAATTCTTGATCCAGTATCAAGTATTGCATGAAATCTTATCATACAGTAGTTTGGTAAATTGAGAGTTATCTCAATATATGGGCTCAAAATACTAGTTTTGATTGATCTAATTCCTTGTATCATATAAATTAATTCTTTGTTTTTACTAACTCTAGGCAACATTTTTTGTTTACCTTCAACTGTTATTTGCAGTATGTTTTTCTGAATAACAAATGGTGATACCTTTTCAAGAAAGTTCATTCCAAGTAATATTGGGCTAGTATCTTTTCCTTTTCTATAATCTTTATGAATTTTAAGGTTTAGCTTAAATTGTTCTCCTTCTATGTCAATAAAACTTATTTCAAGATTAACAAATGTTTTAATTTCATATTTAATTCCATGATAATCTGTAAGAGTTATTCCTTGTGGCAGATTTTCTTCTACTAAATGATCGACTAAGTATGCTCTTATATGGCTAGTACAAGATCCTGCAAGGGCTATGATTTCTTCATAGTTATTTTGATTATTGAAATATTCTGTTAATATAAGGAAATTATCTTCCTCACTTTTTCTTAAATCAATATCAATACTATTTCTAGGTAAAGTTGTGTAATTTCTACTTGTAGAGGTCTACTAGAGCTTGAGAGTTCTCTAGTACTGATACTTCTTTCTATTCTTCTACTAGGCATTCTAACTACAAATTGTCCAAAAGTATTCAAAGTTGCTAATCCTTGATTACCTACATTACTGTCTATTCTTCTAGATCGTTGATTGATGAGTGCTCTACACTCATAATATTTATGCCACCTAATTTGTTATTTTGTTACTCTTGAGATCATTTTAGAGCTTTTTATTGTGTATTTTGATGTTGTGATGTAGGTTGATGAAATTGAAAGAAATAAGAAAAAGTTGGCGAAATCGGAGAAAATTGCCAAATTGTAAGAGATCCAAGTTTGGGGACTAAAGCGCAAATATTGAAAAGTTGTGTTGAACCTTGCAATGAAGATCCGAGCATGCTAGGAGTCAATTGGATGAAAAAAGATGTCAAAGGGATCAAATTTAGTCAAAATATGATCACAAATCAATTTCCAACCGAAAAGTTTGCTCTAGAATTTCAGCCTCACATTCAGACTCATTTTTTACATAGCAAACGATCGAAGCAGAGAATTATATCTAAAGAAAATTTGTACCCCTTTGAGTTAGCTTTCTAACAAGTTTGGAATCACCTCAATTGGACATCGAACGAGAAAGTTATGCTAAAAATACTGAAGGACATGCAGAAGGTTCACCATAACCGGGAGTCGTGGCGCCCATGAATCTGAATTTGACAGTAAGGGTAGCGCCGCAGCGCCCATATTGGGCGCTGAGGCGCCGCCTATGTGGGGAAACGTATTTTGATATTTTGGGACTCCTTTCTCGGCCCATTCCAACCCAAAATCGTCCAACACTTGAGGAGACTATAAATACTACCTAAAAGACCTAATTAAGAGGAGGAGAACGAGCAAGGAAAACTAGAAGCAACCGGCAAGAACACGTGGCTGGAAAGATGAGTTTAGTCGACCAATTACAAGAATCTTCAAGGGGACAATCTGGAGACAAATCCAAGGGGATTCCAGCTGGCCAATTGCAAAAATCTGGAGACAAACCCACAGCTGGTCAATACAATTAAAGAAGAGGAATTAAATTGAGAGAATTTGGCAACAACAGAAGAAGAAATCGAGCGACAAAAATGAGTTTTTCTATTCCTTTTCTTCTCTATGTTCTTTCTTATTAATTTATTCATGTCAATTCCTTTAATTATGCACTAAATTTTAAGTCTAGGTTATGATGTAGCCTACTTTAGACATGTTTGGATTCCGTTTTAATTATTTCAATTGATCTTTCCGTTTATTTATTTATGTTGTTTGTGCGCAATGCTTTCAATTAACTGTCACTAATTGATTGATTTGATGTTCTAAATTTTGGCACTCGAGAGAGGCAAATTTAGGCGTGATCTAAGACAACATAACCTAGATTTCGTAGGTTTCGAAAGAAAGTGTGAATCTTTGAGGCATGTTTTAAATTAAGAACCACTTGCTTGATAATTTTTATATTTTTAATTCGGAATAGAGATATAGGAATTGAAATAGAAAAGTAGATTTTATTTGGCACTCGAGAGAGGGAAGTAGAATCAATTTAGTGTTCTTGCCTATAAATTTTGGAAAGATTGATAGAAATAGTTATAGGGTTGAAAAATATTGTCGAATGTACGGTGAAATCATTCCCTAGGCATTCATAATTTGATAAGAAACTTCATAATTTGCCCTCGTTTACTTGCATCGTTCATCCTATTTAATTTTAATTTAGCATAAAAATATTGACTCAAAATTTGATCGTCTAAATAAAGGGAAAACTAAAATAATTATAGTACTCAATAGATTCGAATATCAATCCCTGTGGGTTCGACATCCTAACTTCTTTACTATATTACAAAACTTGACACCGTACACTTGCGGTTTAAAAATCACGTTGCATAAATCGCGTGGCAAGTTTTTGGCGCCGTTACTGGGGATTGATTTATTTGATTCAATTGATATTATTACCAATTAGCTTTCATTTTACTTTAGATTTGTATTTCTATCGTAATTTTTATTTTTATTTTATTCTTTTTGTGTCTATTTTTAAGAGCTTCCTTGTGGTTATTTTCAACTGTTTATGCGAAGGGCGAGAAATCTAGAACTACTACCTGTTGATCCTGAACCAGAACGCACATTTCGCATTTTCAGAGGCATACAAAGAAACAAATGGGAAATAATGGTAGAACAGGATGCTAGAGCAGCCAATAAGGATAACCAACAAATGGCTATTCGGGACTACATAAGGCCGGTTGTCAATTACAACTATTCTGGCTTCGCTTGCCCATCAATTGCTGCAAACAATTTCGAACTGAAGCTAGGACTTATACACATGGTGCAGCAGAATCAGTTTGGGGAGCTCCAACAGAAGATCCAAATGCTCATTTGGGGTCCTTTCTAGAGATCTGTGATACAATGAAAATGAATGACGTTACTGAAGATGCAATTCGACTCCGTCTATTTTCCTTTTCCCTAAGAGACAAAGCCAAGGCATAGTTCCAATCATTGCCGTATGGATCCATCACAACTTGCGAGGGGTTAGCGCAGAAGTTTCTTACAAAATTCTTTCCACCTTCGAAGGCAGCGCAATTACGGAGTGAAATGGACAGTTTCGACAATTAGACTTTGAACCATTCTATGAGGCATGGGAGAGATATAAAGATCTATTCAGAAGATGTCCTCAGCATGGTTACCCGAATTGGTTGCAGATACAAACCTTCTACAACGGTTTGAAAGGTTAGACACGGATAGTGGTAGATTTTGCAGCAGGAGGTGCATTAATATCCAAAACTCCAAATGAGGCTTATGCATTATTGGATGGATAGCCACTAATAGCTATCAATGGCCGAGTGAGCGTTCAAGTGCAAAGAAAGTTACTGGCCTTTATGAAGTAGATCTTATTACCGCCCTTGCAACTCAAATGTTATCTCTCACAAATCAAATAGCTGCATTGACTTCACATGGATCACAAAAGAAATCAGAATCTATTATGGCTACATCCACTGTATGCCGAAAAGTTGAAAGGGAGAATGAACATCTTCAGTATGTGAACGATCAGAATTTCAATCAAAAGGAAAACTACTCAAGAAACAACTACTATCAGGGGTTCAATAATCAAGCGTTTGAGCGAAAGCCATCACTGGAAGATATTTTAGGAACCTTCATTTCGGAGACCAGATCGAGGTTCAACAAAGATGAGGCAAGACTTGACAGCATTGAGACACATATGACCAACTTGGGGACTACAGTGAAGAATTTAGAGGTACGGATTGGTCAGATAGCAACTGCAATACAGTCTCAACAAAAAGGACAATTTCCCAGTGACACAGAGGTTAACCCACGGGAACACTGCAATGCTATCACCCTAAGAAGTTGTAAAGCAGTTGAAGAACGCAAGCTTAGAGAGGTTAGGGTACCTACATCGGATCCCATTCTTGCAAGGGAAAAGCAGACTGAAGGGCAGAAAACTGAGGCAGAGGCAACAAAGAAGATTTATAAGCCTTACTCAATTTCATTTCCGGCCCACCTATCTTGAAGCCCCCACTACCATTCCCGCAGAGGGATTTGAAGAAGGAGTTTGATGAAAAATTCGCAAAGTTTCTGGAGGTCTTCAAGAAAATCCACATCAGCATTTCCTTTGCAGAAACCTTGGCCCAAATGCCTAACCATGCCAAGTTCTTAAAAGAAGTGATGTTAAAGAAGAGAAAGTTGGAGGAATTTAAGACTGTTAAGCTGACAGAGGAGTGTAGTGCCATACTTCAGAAGAAGCTCCCTCACAAATTGAAAGATCCGGGCAGCTTCAACATCCCGTGCAATATTGGTGGTATCACATTTGATAGGGCATTATGTGACCTTGGAGCTAGCATAAACTTGATGCCCTTATCAGTGTTCAAAAAGCTGGGTCTTGGAAAAGTGAATCCCACAACCCTTACCTTGCAACTGGCGGACAGATCGATCATATATCCCAAAGGCATTATTGAAAATGTGTTGGTGAAGGTTGATAAGTTCATCTTTCCGGTGGACTTTGTGGTATTAGACATGGATGAGGATAAGAAAGTACCATTGATTCATGACCGACCTTTCCTGGCTACTGGAAGAGCATTGATTGATGTGCAAGAAGAAAAGTTGACACTACGAGTTAATGAAGAGCAAGTAACTTTCAACATCCATCAAGAAAAGAAAGCTCCAGAAAAAGGAAAGGTTGACACTTGCAAAATGATCCAATCAGCTGAAATAATTGCAGGAAACGGAGAAAAAAGGGAATTATTTTATGATCCATTGGTACAATACATGGAAATTAGTTACTCAACAAGGGATGCATCTACCGATGGTAATGACTTATAAATGAAGAAAGCAGTGGATTTCATCTTAGCTCAAGAAGCTGACCCACTTGACAAAAAAAAGAGCTATGTAGATAGCCGTTTGAAACCTCCAAACATTGTCAAACCAAAAGAGGTTTTGAAAGCCATACCAAGGTCAAAACAGCCTAAGTTTGTTCACCATCTTACAATGAAGGAGAATACAAAGCCGAAGATAAAGTTTAGAAACAAGAGAAATGTGCCACATGAGGATCCACCGTAGGCGTTGCGATTGAGTCAAGCTAGTGACTATAAAGAAGCACTTCTTGGGCGGCAACCCAAGCATTCTTACCTTTTCACTTATTTTATTTGTTTTGAATTATAGGATAGTTTATTTCATTTCAACAATTTTTTTTATTTAGGAATTCATCAGCTCTACCTCGTCTCCCTTAGGTCTTTAAGTAGTCTAGTTGGTTATTAGGTGTTCGAGTTAAGTAACACTTGTTCCATGAATTTAATATCTACATTTTGAATTTACAGAAACTTGACTGAAAGCCCAAGAACAACTAACCAAGAGGGGGGTGAATTGGTTATTCGATCCTTTTTCGAAAATAAGCGAAAATTTAAACAAATAATTATGAATAAACAAGATAACACAAAAGTAATAAGAGGAAGGGAAAAGAGAGTGCAAACGATGTAATAAGGAGGTTCGATCAAATCACGATCTGCGTCCCCCGTTACCAAGCTCTCCGTCACGAGCAATGCTTTTTTCACTATATTGATTGACTTATAGTGCAATCCAACCATTTACAACGCTTTCGATGACTTACAAGTGAGGAGCACCGTTCCTTTACAATGTTGAAATTTTCGGGACTTCAACTCGACCTACAAGTTTGAAAGATAATGAGTATACAAGTGAAGACTTCTCTTGCAATAAATGATATAATTGAAGTTGAATACAACAAGAGAAGATGGCTAACACTTTAGTAGATAGAAATGATTGAAGCTCAAGTGTTAGAAAAGAAAAACACTTTGATAAGAATGATTTTCAAAAGTTTGATCAATCAAATGTTTTTCTAATAAATAGATTGAAGAAATAGATGTATAAAGGTGATTGAGTAGATAGATTAGTGATATCTCACTTTGAATTGATCATGTAAAGTCTTATATTGAATGCAAAGTGATCTAGTATTTATAGCAACAAAAATGGCCAAATGTTCTGTTCTACCGAACGAAGCTATCGGACGTCCGCTATCTTACCAGACGGTCAACTGACCGTTTTTTGTTCAGAAGTCAAAACGTTCGATTTCTTGACCGTTGGACAAACCTGTCATACCGGACGTCCGTTAGAATTATCGGATTCGTCCGCTAGACCTACCGGATGCGTCTTCTAGATCAACATATTTTTGGATTTTTCCTTCTTTAAATAATGTAGCAAAATGTAAATTCATGAAGGATGTTTCTAACATGTTTTACAGACTTTTTGACATGTCTAAAAGTATGTAATAGGGTCATGCTTTTCTTTATGCAAAAATCGTGTTTGTTGTGTGAAAAAACGTTTCTTGAGCTTCAAATGACGTATATGCCAAATACTAAAGTGTTTTAACTTAACATTTGAAATCAAGGTGTCTAAATATATTTTCTTCTAATTTATTCTTGAAGTGATCGTTGTCTTGATATGTAGCTTGGTTTCCACTTTGTCCAAACTTGCAAGAGCTCCGCTTGTCGTAAACTTCTATAATCGCTTAAATACAATTGTTAAATAAAATATGTTTGTTATAATCAAAGCGAGAAGTCAACCGTAGGCCAACAATTTCCCCCTTTTTGATTATGACAAACATGAGATGATGGAGATAAAAATAACGAAATAATTCCCCCTATCTTTTATATGTGTATTCCCCCTTACTTAAGCATTCCTATCATCATGTATTCTCATAATTGATAGATCATGTATATCATCTCATAATTTACAAATCATGTAAATCATCTCATAATTGACAAATCATGTAAATCATCTCATAATTGACGCATCATGCATATCATCTCATAATATTTTTCCCCCTTTTGGCATAATAAAAAAAATGACAAATATGAGAAGTAACATAAGTCCATAATATCATAACCAAAACGTCAAAAGATAAAGTCATAATGAGTTCGGGAGTACAATAAAAGATGCATAAGGTAAATAACAAGACCAAAAACTAAGGCGCCGGAGGAGATGGTGGAAAATGTGCATAAAAGTGAGCATAGAACGCATTCTGCTGAGCTTGCATTTCAGCCTGATGTGCAAGAATGGCATCCTGCTGAGCCTGTATCGTGGCCTGTTGTGACTGGACATTCTGAAGAACACCACCAAGCCCATCAACCGACATCATGAGAGAGTCGAGACGCCCGGTGAGTAAATTATACTGATCCTCGGTAAAAGTGAATCCTCGGGTAGAAGAGGAAGATGTGCTAATTGGTGGTGGATGCGAGAGAAATGGGACGTCTTCTTCAGCTTCTTCTTCGTCCTCGAATGGTAATGTAGAAGGACCCGAGGCAGGGTCGATCCCTTTAGTGTAAGCTACCCATTGTCCTTGAGTTTTAAAGATTTTCATACGCTTGAGGGTTTGAATATTGATTGTATCGGTGGGACGAGGTTTGATGTTGGCTTCACCCTCAAGAGAGACATTGAAGTGTTTGAATTTTTTTGTTAAAAGCATACCATAGGGCAAAGCTTTGGAATACCGAGAAGTATGGATAAGTTTCATAAGACCTAAAGCAATTGAGGGAAAATCTAACTTTTGGCCAATGAGAAATGAATCGAGAATGAACAAATCAAAATAATTAACCTCATCTCGATGTCCTATTCTAGGTAAGATAACATTTGCGATGATATTTAACAATACTTTGCAAGGTAAAGTGAGTTGATTAGCACTAATTTTTGTGATATTTTCAAAGTCTTTCCCCGTCACACGACGACATGCGTCACTAGGATTATAACCTTCTAAGGGTGAGTGAGCTTTATAAACAAAGACTTGCGTATCACATGGTTCAATCCTAAGAATTTCTCGAATAAGAGCTTTAGTGATGGTGAACCTTACATTTTTAATTAAACAAGAGATACTATCAGAACGTGGTGTAATAACCATTTTTGTGTAAAAAGTTTTCATGAGTTGAGGATAAGCATTTTCTTCCAATGAGCATATCGAAATCCATCCCATATTTTCAAAGAATTCTTGAATGTGGAAAGTAGATACTTCAACAGAAAAAGTCGAAAAATCAACATTTTTACTTAGTAGAGTGGGAGATTTTTCAAGTGGGTTCACCGCCTCTTCGGGTTCAAAATCCGTTTCTTCGTTGGAGGAGGGTGTTGGTGGCCGATGTTCCGTAATTTTTGCCCTTTTTCCAGCTTGCTTTGTCCTCGGCATTGATTGAATTGAGGCAAAATGTTGAAAATCGAGTAGTTAGGGCACAAATTGGGGAAATGAGAAATTTTGAAACACAAACAAAATTTGTAAGGGAGAGATGAAGAAGATGAAGTGGGTTAATGGATTTTATGTGATTTTGTAACAAATTAGAGGAGTAGATGAAGAAATTTGAGCGAAGAGAGGAGGAGAGTTCGAAGAACAAGGAGAAGGTGGGAAAAATGGGAAGAAAATGACCCTGTCGTGATTTTAAAATTCTGAGATTTTAGTGTATCGGACGTCCGGTAATGTTTGTCGGATCGTCCGGTAGGACAGAAAAAGTTTCTGTCCAACCGGATGATATACCGGACGCGTCCAGTATAGTTGTCTGGTATGTATCAGACGCGTCTGACGGACTCGTTCGAAACCCTCTTTTTTTAAAAATATAATAGAGAGATTAAAGTCATAAACCAAAAAGGAAAATAAATAAATGATTTAACGCTTAATTCACTTCATTTTCATCAAGAATACCTAAATCTCTTCGAATACAAGAAAATCAGTCATGCGCTAGAGGTTTTGTAAAAATATCAGTCAATTGGTCTTCGGTCTTTATAAATTCCAATTCAATATCTCCTTTTTGAGTATGATCACGAAGGAAAGGATGCCAAATCTCAATATCCTTAGTTCGTGAATGTAAAACGGGATTTTTTGACAAATTTATGGTACTAGTATTATCACACAAAATAGGTATATGATTGTAAGTCAAAAGATAATCACATAAAGTTTGTTTCATCCAAAGTATTTGTGCACAACAACTAACGGCCGAGATATATTCTGCCTCGGCGGTGGATAGTGCAACGGAGTTTTGTTTCTTGCTAGACCAAGACACAAGTGCAAAGCCTAGAAAGTGACAATTTTCGCTAGTGCTTTTACGATCAACATTACATTCGGCCCAATCGGCATCCGAATAATTAATTAAGTCAATATGAGTGCCTTTTGGATACCAAAGTCCTAAAGTTCTTGTACCACTTAAATAACGTAAAATTCTTTTTACAGGCTTTAAGTATGATTCTTTAGGATTAGATTGAAAGCGAGCACATAGGCAAACACTAAACATAATATCGGGTCTACTAGCAGTTAAATAAAGAAGGGATCCGATCATACCTCGATATTTTGTGACGTCCACGGATGTACCTTGCTCATCCTTATCAAGCTTTAGAGATGTGCTCATTGGTGTGTTCATAGGCTTGATATCATACATGTCAAATTTCTTAAGCATGTATACTATGTATTTATTTTGATTTATGAAAATTCCTTCTTTCGTTTGTTTAATTTGAAGGCCAAGAAAAATTTTTAACTCACCCATCACGCTCATTTCAAATTCTTTACTCATGCATTTTGAAAATTCTTCACAAAGATGTATATAATATCGTCAGCATAAATTTGAACAATAAGCATATCATCTTTATGAGTTTTTATAAAAAGTGTAGTATCCGCTTTTCTAATCGAAAATCATTTGAGAGAAGAAATTTGCTCAACCGTTCGTACCAAGCTCTAGGAGCTTGTTTCAAATGGTAAAGAGCCTTTTGTAGTTTAAAAATATGATCCTGATACTTGTGACTTTTAAAACTGGGAGGTTGCTCAACAAAAACTTCTTCTTGAATGAAACCATTTAAAAAAGCACTTTTAACATCCATTTGATACAGTGTAAAATCTTTGTAACATGCAAATGCAAGAAGCATACGGTGGATTCTAGTCTTGCTACGGGTGCAAATGTTTCTTCAAAATCGATACCTTCTTTTTGATTGTAACCTTGAACCACTAATCTAGCCTTGTTACGCACAATTATTCCATGTTCATCCTTTTTATTTCTAAAAACCCATTTTGTTCCAATAACGGTTTGATTGTTTGGTCTAGCGACTAAGTCCCAAACATGGTTTCTTTCAAATTGATTTAATTCTTCTTGCATCGCTAGAATCCAAAACTCATCAAACTCGGCTTCTTTGAAATTCTTAGGTTCGATTTGAGAAATAAATGTACAACTACCAAAATGGTTTTTGTAACAGGTTCTAGTAGTGAGACCTTTTGATGGATCGCCAATTATTAGCTCTTTAGGATGAGATGGAACAAATCTCCATTCTTTTGGTAACGATGGATCACTTTGTTCTTCGGTTTGATTTTCTTCATTTTCTTGAGCATTTGACTTTTCTATGTCTCTATTTGGTGCCTCCTTATTTTGGTCTTGAATTTTCATTTGTTCAGAGGAGCTTCCAAACCTACATCGTCATCACTACCTTTCTCTCGATCAAATGAGTTAGTTTCATCAAAAGTAACATGCATGGATTCTTCAACGACTAGAGTTCGTTTGTTAAAAACTCTATATGCTTTGCTAGTCGATGAATATCCTAGGAAAATTCCAATATCGAATTTGAAGTCGAATTTTCCCAAATTATCTTTTGTATTTAAAATAAAACATTTACATCCAAAAATTTTGAAATAACCAATATTTGGAATTCTATTTTTCCAAAGTTCATAAGGAGTTTTGGTTTTCCTTTTGCTTACCAATACTCTATTAATAATGTAGCAAGCGGTATTAACGGCTTCAGCCCAAAAATATTTAGGTAAGTTATTTTCATTTGACATAGTTCGAGCCATTTCTTGCAATGTGCGATTTTTCTTTCTACTACACCATTTTGTTGAGGTGTTCTAGGAGCCGAAAAATTATGTTCATAGCCATGTTCTTTACACAAGTCATCAAACCCAACATTATCAAATTCTCCACCATGATCACTTCTAATAGTTGAAATAGAATAGCCTTTTTTATTTTCAACTTTCTTACAAAAATGTTTAAAAGTTTTCAAAACTTCTTCTTTTAAACTTAAAAATATAACCCAAGTAAATCTTGAAAAATCATCGACAATAACAAAAGCATAATATTTACCTCCTAAGCTAGCCGTCCTAGAAGGTCCAAAAAGATCCATATGGAAAAGTTGTAATGGTTTTGTGGTTGAAGTATAAATTTTTTGTTTGAAAGAACTTTTTACTTGTTTTCCAAATTGACAAGCATCACAAATTTTATCTTTTTCAAATTTCAAATTTGGCAAACCTTTTACAAAACAATTTTTGGAAATTTTTGAAAAAAGATTAATGTTTACATGTCCAAGTCTTCTATGCCATAATCATGACTCTTCTTTTAAGCTAAGTAAACATTTTTCATTATTTTCCAATTCAATGTTTATAATATAAATATCTTTACTTCGGCTTCCTATAAAAATCACCTCTTTTGATGTAGCATCCTTAATATAGCATTTGGAAGAATCTAATTTTATGTTATAACCTTTCTCACATAATTGATAAATGCCTAGTAAATTATGTTTAAGATTATCAACGAGTAAAACATTTTCGATAGAGGAGGAAGAGTGGTTACCAATGTTTCTAAAGCCTATTATTTTACCCTTGGCGTTATCTCCAATAGTCACATGGCCTCCATCCTTCTCTTGGAAGTTTGATAACAATGATCGGTCTCCGGTCATATGCTTCAAGCATCCACTATCCAAGAACCATTTACTTTTTATTTTCTTTAGTACCTACAAGGACAAATTAAGTTTTAACTTTTGGTACCCACACAAATTTGGGTCCTTGATAGTTAGTTTTTGTGGATTCTTGTATCCACTTGTATTTGTTCTCAAAGAATAATTTCTTTTTAATTACACAATTAAAAGCAATATGTCCACTTTTATTACAAAAGTTACATGAAATATTTGAAGCCTTGACAAACATATTTTTGAGTGATTTTTGTTTTAAAGAGGGTTTGTATCCAATTCCTCCTTTATCAAAAACACACTTTTGACTACCGAGCATTAAATCAAAAATTTTCTTACTTTCGGTAAACTTATGGATAATTTAAGTTAAATCATTAACCTTTTCTTTTGAAGAAATGTTTTTTTTTTATCAAAAGGTTATGATCAATACTCTCTCTTTGCTTTTCGAAAATTTTCTTAATTTCTTCTTTCAACATAGAGTTTTTCTTTTTAAGAATAACATGATTTAAAGCGAGTTTTTCAAATTTTTCAAACATTTTATCATAAGAAATTGAAAGCTCATCATAAGAACATACCTCGTTTTCGATTGTCATGAAGCACATATTTGCTACTTCATCTTGACTATAATTCTCATTTTGTTCTTCGTCGTCGCTATCATCCCATGTGGCTTGGAGTGCTTTTTTCTTAAAAAAATTCTTTTTGTTTGGACACTCGGTTCTCTTGTGACCCGGCTTGTCACAGTCATAGCAAACAATCTTTTTGTTCCTATCTTCCCCTTTTTCTTCTTTCTTTTGGAATCTTCGATTATTACAAAAACCTTTCCATTTTTTGACAAGAAGGACCAAATTATCAAGTTCTTCATCGCTCATATTTTCATTTGAAGTTCCTTCTTCAATTGCCGATTTTAATGCAATTTGTCGTTTAGGAGATTCCTTTGGTTCCTCCTTGCTTTTTCTCGTTTTCTCCTTAACCTCGGCATTTTTTAGCTCAAAGGTCATTAATGTACCGTAGAGCTCTTCCAAATGATATGTGTTTACATCCTTAGTATTCTCGATCAACATCCTCAATGGACTCCATTCCTCCGATAAGGACCTAAACATTTTGCTCACAAGTTCACCGTCAGTAAATTTACGATCAAAGCCTTTAAGACCATTTACAATATCTGTAAAACGAGTAATCATATCAACAATAGGCTCATTTTGTTTCATAAAGAAATTTTCAAATTCTTTAACTAGCATATTTATCTTTGTTTCCTTAACTTTACTTGTGCCAACATGAGTAACTTCAAGAGCATGCCAAATATCATATGCTGAATCACATGTACTAATTCGATTAAATTCATTTCTATCAAGTGCACAATAAAGTAGATTTTTAGCCTTAACATTTAATGATAGTTTTCTCTTATCTTCATCATCATATTCTTCTCTAGATTTGGGGAAAGTTTGGTCCGGTCTACCATCTACCTTAATAGTTTTAGTGGGAGCATACGGACCATATTCAATAACTTCCCAAATATTGTAATCAATAGATTGAACATATATCATCATCCTAACCTTCCTTTATAATGGGTACCATCAAAGAATGGCGGTCGGTTTGTAGAGTGCCCCTCACTATTTTGAAAAACTTGGTTAGCCATTACTCAAGATTGTAGAATAAAAAAAAAGAGTATCGAGCTCTGATACCAATTGAAAGCCCAAGAACAACTAACCAAGAGGGGGGGTGAATTGGTTATTCGATCCTTTTTCAAAAATAAGCAAAAATTTAAACAAATAACTATGAATAAAAAAGATAACACAAAAGTAATAAGAGGAAGGAAAAAGAGAGTGCAAACGATATAATAAAGAGGTTCGATCCAATCACGATCTACGTCCCCCGTTACCAAGCTCTCCGTTATGAGCAATGCCTTTTTCACTATATTGATTGACTTATGGTGCAATCCAACCTTCTTACAACGCTTTCGGTGACTTATAAGCAAGGAGCATCGTTCCTTTACAATGTTGAAATTTTCGGGACTTCAACTCGACCCACAAGTTTGAAAGATAAGGAGTATACAAGTGAAGACTTCTCTTGCAATAAATGATATAATTGAAGTTGAATACAACAAGAGAATATGGCTAACACTTTAGTAGATAGCAATGATTGAAACTCAAGTGTTAGAAAAGAAAAACACTTTGATAAGAATGATTTTCAAAAGTTTGATCAATCAAATATTTTTCTAATAAATAGATTGAAGAAATAGATGTATAAAGGTGATTGAGTAGATAGATTAGTGATATCTCACTTTAAATTGATCGTGTAAGGTATTATATTAAATGCATTGTGATCTAGTATTTATAGCAACAAAAATGGTCAAAAGTTCTGTTCTATCGGACGAAGCTATAGGACGTCCGCTATCTTACCGGCTGACCTTTCTTCCTCAGAAGTCAGAACGTTCGATTTCTTGACCGTTGGACAAACATGTCATACCAGACATCCACTAGACCTACCGGATGCGTCCTCTAGATCAGCATATTTTTGGATTTTTCCTTCTTTTAATAATGTAGCAAAATGTAAATTCATGAAGGATGTTTCTAACATGTTTTACGGACTTTTTGACATGTTTAAAAGTATGTAATAGGTTCATGCTTTTTTCTATGCAAAAATCGTGTTTATCATGCGAAAAAACATTTCTTGAGTTTCAAATGACGTATATGCCAAATACTAAAGTTTTTACCTTAACATTTGAAATCAAGGTGTCTAAATATATTTTCTTCTAATTTCTTCTTGAAGTGATCGTTGTCTTGATATGTAGCTTGGTTTCCACTTTGTCCAAACTTGCAAGAGCTCCGCTTGTCATAAACTCTATAATCACTTAAATACAATTGTTAAATAAAATGTGTTTGTTATAATCAAAGCGAGAAGTCAACCGTAGGCCAACATTGACATCGTGGAACAATCAAACCAATTGACAAAGAGTAACTGGATAAATATCAAGTTTGGGGGAGAAATTAGAAGAAGTATCAACCAAGTCCAGCATTATAGCACCAGACCATCATTGGCAATTCAGAAAATTCGGGGAAGTTTTCCTCCTTTTCTTTTAATTTAACATTGGGGACAATATTTAGTTTAAGTTTGGGGTGTATCATAAAGTTTCTAATTGCCTACATATTTTTATTTTTTTTTGTGTATTTTGTGTGATTTGTGTGCAATTTTTAAAATTTTTTTATTAGGGTGCACTTTTAAAAAAAAAAATCATTTTGTGTTTTGCATGCTTGTGTGAGTTAGATAGCCTTGCCGATATTGATTTGTGTAATTGAGAACATGCGTTGATTTATGGGTTATGGATAAGTTATGTGCTTGAGATAGATTTTTGCTTATTTATGTAAAACGGAAATTATTTTTGCGCTTGAGTTGATTGTGGCGTTGTACATGAGTATATTGATTCATGTTTATAGGTTGGATTAGAGAACTTAGATGCTAAACCCAAACAACCTTTGAACATCATATTACCTTTAAACCAAATATAGGATGTTTGGTAGATTAAGCTGTTGCAGGGAAACTTGGAGATAAATGTGGATTCCGTGTGTGCTAAATTTTATGTGGATTGTCTGAGACTAATAGGATGAAAATTGGGTGAAAACCTTAAGTTAAAGGTCGATTTTCGAGAATTGGTGTTTAATAAGGGGCATTGCACTAATCATTGCATAAAAAAAATCCCAATGAGGACAACTTTAATAATTTCATTATGAATTGTCTCTTCGTAGCCTTTATGACTCGAGTGATTAAGCCTGTAAGGGTTTAAAACTTGGTGCCCTAAAGTCGTCTGATTTAGGAGTCATCGGCCTAAAGCTCACTACAGGGGTCATTTAGAAAGTTTAAGGGAGTGACGTCCACACAAAGGGTGTTTAAAAAATAAATTTATATTTGAAAAAAAAAATAAAGAAAAGAAATTTGATATCACATACCTTGATTAAGCCCCGAACACTGGTTTTAGAGGATTAGACCTTTGATGAGAGGTTAGTAACTTGGTTGATTCTGGGAGGTTGAAGCAGACAAAAATAAGGAGAATCCTCATCTGTTGATATGTTGAACTGCAATAGTGAAATCTAACCAAACTCGAGCGGTGTAAGAAATTAGTATTGAAAAATTAACTTTAGAATACACATTGGGAAGAGAAAAGAAAACAAGTTTGGGGGTGTGTGAATCCCACGAGTGAGGCAAGGAAATATTTGACTTTTAAGGTCGGGAATTGGGTCAATTTATTATTGTACAGCGTTGCGCTTAACTCTCCACACACACACCCGATTGCATTGAATATGCGAGAATTTAACTTGTGCATTATAGCTTTGAAGTAATTCATAAATTTGACGCTATGTTTTTAATCTTGAGCTATAAAGACAAGGTGTCTAACATAATGTGTCTTTTAAGTGATTTTGTTTGTTTTAGTTGTACTTGTGTATTTGTTAATGATTTTCTTTAGTTTGGTGGTTGCTCGAAGACAAGCAAAATATTAAGTTTGATGAGTGCTCTACTCTCATAATATTTATACCACCTAATTTGTAATTTTGTTACTCTTGAGAGTGTTTTAGAGCTTTTTATTGTGTGTTTTGATGTCGTGATGTAGGTTGATGAAATTGAAAGAAATAAGCAAAACTTGGCGAAATTGGAGAAAATTGTCAAATTGTAAGAGATCCAAAGTTCAAGGACTAAAGCGCAAATATTGAAAAGTTGTGTTGAACCTCGCAATGAAGATCTGAGCATGCTAGGAGTCAATTGGATGGAAAAGGATGTCAAAGGGATCAAATTAGTCAAAATATGATCACAAATCAATTTCCAACCGAAAAGTTTGCTCTAGAATTTCAGCCTCACATTCAGACTCATTTTTGACATAGCAAACGATCGAAGCAGAGAATTATATCTAAAGAAAATTTGTACCCCTTTGAGTTAGCTTTCTAACAAGTTTGGAATCACCTCAATTGGACATCGAACGAGAAAGTTATGCTAAAAATACTGAAAGACGTACAAAAGGAATTTTTCACCCGAATGGGCACCGTAGCGCCCATAAATATGAATTTGATAGTAAGGCAGGGCTGCAGTTCCCATATTGGGCGCCGAGGCGCCGCCTATGCGGGAAAACGTATTTTGATGTTTTTGGACTCTTTTCTCGGCCCATTCCAACCCAAAATCGTCCAACACTTGAGGAGACTATAAATACTACCTAAAAGACCTAATTAAGAGGAGGAGAATGAGCAAGGAAAACTGAAAGTAGCCGGCAAGAACACATGACTGGAAAGAGGAGTTTAGCCGGCCAATTACAAGAATTTTCAAGGGACAATCTGGAGACAAATCCAAGGGGATTCTAGTTGGCCAATTGCAAAAATCTGGAGACAAACCCACGGCTGGACAATACAATTAAAGAAGAGGAATTAAATTGAGAGAATTTGGCAACAATGGAAGAAGAAATCGAGCGGCAAAAATGAGTTTTTCTATTTCTTTTCTTCTCTATGTTCTTTCTTATTAATTTATTCATGTCAATTCCTTTAATTAAGACCTAAATTTTAATCCTAGGGTATGATGTAGCCTACTTTAGACATATTTGGATTCCGTTTTAATTATTTCAATTGATCTTTCCGTTTATTTATTTATGTTGTTTGTGCGCAATGCTTTCAATTAACTGGTCACTAATTGATTGATTTGATGTTCTAAATTTTGGCGCTCGAGAGAGGCAAATTTAGGCGTGATCTAAGACAACATAACCTAGATTTCGTAGGTTTCGAGAGAAAGTACGAATCTTTGAGGCATGTTTTAAATTAAGAACCACGTGCTTGATAATTTTTATATTTTTAATTCGGAATAGAGATATTGGAATTGAAATATAAAAGTAGATTTTATTTGGTGCTCGAGAGAGGGAAATAGAATCAATTTAGCGTTCTTGCCTATAAATTTTGGAAAGATTGATAGAAATAGTTATACGGTTGAAAAATATTGTCGAATGTACGGTGAATCATTCCCTAGGCATTCATAATTTGATAAGAAACTTCATAATTTGCCCTCATTTACTTGCATCGTTCATCCTATTTAATTTTAATTTAGCATAAAAACATTGACTCAAAATTTAAACGTCTAAATAAAGGGAAAGCTAAAATAATTATAGTACTCAATAGATTCGAATATCAATCCATGTGGGTTCGACATCCTAACTTCTATACTATATTACAAAACTTGACACCATACACTTGCGGTTTAAAAATCACGTTGCATAAATTGCGTGGCATTGATGAAAATCAAATAATATCTCTTGTGGTAACGAAATGTTACAATCATTTAGCATTCTTGGCGATGTAAATTGTGCTAGGTTTTTAAAGTCTTCATGAATTTCTATGAATTCTCCTGAAATTTTATTGATTTCTTTTTTGTGTGTAGTAGTAAAAGCATATAAAGCTTTACAATGTAAAGTTACAGCTTTACTTCTTGGTGGCATACTTAATCTATCAATTTTGTGATATAGATTTAATCCTAAACTTAAGTTTTCATCTAATATAGACATGGCAAATCCAGGTCTTATAGTAAATATAATTTTCTTATATACAAGATTTTCAGAGACAACTCCTAATAGAGCGTCCATAGGATCATGAAGTATCCTGTTATCCATTAAATATATGTGTATAGGAATATCCATTCTCTCTCTAAAGTATCCTTTAATCATGATTTGGATTCCTCCAATCACTATATTCTTTAATCTTTCTCTAGTGGATCTTTTAATATTTGCTAATTCTCTATTAACCCATTCTCTTGTGATTAAAGGTATCGTGGTATTGCCCTTAACATTTTCTATGTTAATAGGTATTTCGTCATATTTGGCAATGTATATAGTTTTGTTAAACCAAGGTAGTATTGGTCTAATAAAAACATCTTTATCTATTAAAGATATCTGTTTTTCTTTTATAGCTCCATATCTTTCTTCATCAAACATAACAGTTTGTGAAGTTTCTTCTTCACTATCTAAGGTAGTTTCAATAGTATCAATAATTTCTTGATTCATATATATCTGTTCATATTCAGGTTCCTCAATTTCTTTAATACCAAGCTCATAAATTGAGTCTGTTTCAGATAATTTGTCTAAATCTTCAATTATCTCAAATTCTAAATCGTATTCAATTTCTTCCATTAATTTAATAGATTTAACATTTTCTCTTTTATTTTTATTAGGACAGTTGGGAGAGATATGTCCTAATTCATTACAGGCAAAACATTTACATTTTTTATAAAATTCTTCCTTAGATTTCTTTTGAGGCTTCTTATGTTGGTTATATTCCTTATTCCAAGGTTTTTTTCTTCTTAAAATATTTTTTGTGGTTCTTAAATCCTTTGTTTTTCTTACAAGGTTTAAAATATTTCTTAAATTTCTTTTTATAATATGGTTTTTTAGATGGTTGGTGAGAGCCAAATTGTGGTACAGATGTTATTTCTCCATACCAACATAAACTAACTCTTTTACCATGTTTTGTAAATAGGTGTTGGTACATAGATTTTTTGCACCATTCAGCAATTTTTCTTTTAGCGAATGAAGTTCTCATTCCTAAAGTATCAGTTTTGTGGTTAGGGTTTGCCCATTCTATTATACTCCAATAGATTTGGTAATCTTCAAAGGGATGACTTTGAGAATGGCTGGTGAATTCTTCCTATTTTTCACAATAACCTTTCTTATCAAAAGTACTATATTGCCCTTAATGAAATTATTTGCAAGATCTATCTTATATTTTTAAGGATTTATCAGTCAGGTCATATATCTATATTTTTCGATCTTTTCACTTTTAAATATTCTTTATATTTTAATAGTTCTTTAAAGATTATAGGTTGACCTTTCTTGATTATGTATCCTTTAAATAATCCTTCTGAGATTTCTTCTTGTATATCCGTATGTTTAGTTATAATATCTTCTACTTTTCTTATTTCTCTGCTAGTTCCTACAGGATCAAATCCTATATTATTTCTACAATTATAATCTATATCTCTGTATATTTCTTCTATTTTTTCTTTACCAATGGGAAATATATCATCAGATTTTTTATCTAGTTTAAGTAAGAACGAAACATCTTTTTCATCTAAAATTAAAATAAGATTATTATCATCATTAATAGTTGAAGTGGATGCTTGTGAATTGTTCATGAAAATAATTAAAGCATAAAAATAAGTAAATAACTTACAGCAATCAAGTGGAAATAAACAGGCTTTCCCTCCAGTATGCTCTTATAGATGCTTTGCATGTACTTAATCAATCTTCTGAATTAAGTAAAGATTTAAAATGTCTTTTGAAATTATTTTGGGTCCACAACTGCTTCCGTAAAAGGCTTTTCAATTAAGGTTGCATTTCTCATTCTAGAGAACTAGCCGTGTTTCCACAGACGCTATCTCACAGTATCCAGAGTCTCTATTTTCACCTCTATCCAAACTCTTTTCAGAATCAAATTCCTACTTGGAACGAAATTTTAAAAGATAACTCACACTCAAGGTGCTACAAATTTTTGTTAGAAAACTGCTTTTTCCCCTAACCATTCATCAAATACGGGTACTTTGGCATGGCTAACATCCATTCAAAATCAAAGTTTTGAAAATCTTTTAAAATCTCTATCTGTACTGCCGAGGAATCATGAGAAACTTAACGAAATCCTTTTATGAAAACTTTGTTTGAACATAACAAACTTTACTTTAATATTCATGAACTGAAACTGTACATGCTTACAAACTATATTTACATACCTTTGGTACTCACCTTATGAAGTTTAGAACTCCATAAATGATTACCTTCTTACAAGCTTTCCTATCTTCAAGCTATCTAATATTTTTCTGAATACAAGTAGTGTATACAGATTACAAAAGGTTTTTCTCAAATGTGTTTTAAGAGAAATTATTTCAAGGTATTTCGAGATATCTTCCTCCTTCCTTCATGCCTCCTTTTATAGAAGATTTTGGAATCTTATCTTGGACAGGTGTTTTCCACCTTTCTTTGTTGGGTAGCTGGGTCATCTTATCTCCACCGAATTCTTCATTGTCTTTTTGATGGGTGGACCTCTTATCTTGAAATTGGATGCCTTATCTTTTATCTTTGTCTGCCACTTGTGACCATTGGTAGGAAGTAGTCACAATTATAGAGACTTTTCTTGCATTATCTTCTGTCTTCTAGTAGCCACAGTTTTTCTTTAATAAATTTCTTTATTAAAGTAATGATAAAGGGCTACTTTAGTTATCATCACTTCTCCATTTTTGAATCAAAGAATTCTGCAGGGAATTCTTCATCATTAAGGGATGCTTGACTCATATCTTCAATAACACAGTATTCACAATGGTGATCACTGTAATTCCAAAGCATTTTGCATAATTCTTTAGCCATATCTTCCGATCCATTTACTTGGTTGGATATGATTGCTGATAATAGATGGTCGAGATAACAAATATCTTCCTCTTTCGTATCCATTCTTGCATTGGAATAGATAATATGATCTTCAGATGGATAAACCCATATTTTTTCTTTCTCGGTAATTATCTGAGTTACATGTTCAAATATCTCTTTATACCCTTTTGCTCTTCTATAGGGCATCATATTAAGAATATCTTGATATCCGTTTTTAACAACCTTTTGATTGGCTGGTAAAAAATGTTGATTTGT
>NW_019240323.1:111574-112631 GCF_002742605.1 Olea europaea var. sylvestris
TGGTGCTCCTGGATAAAAATTTATCTTGTTGTATTTCGAATAGTGGAGAGTCTTCATCCACTTTTCAATCTCCAGATACCAATCTGATAAAATATTAAAAATAACAATAAAGAGTGTTACTTCTTCATGGTTATCTTTTTTGGGCATTTTTGCTTCATGACATATCTTGACAATATCTTTGGGATCTATCCTTTCAATAGAAAGTTTAGATTGAGTTTGGCTCTGTGAAGAGCTACCTTCTCTTTGGATATCTTGAATATCTTTATTACCAGTAATAGGTTTAAGTATTCCCTGTGAAAGGGTTCCTATTACCTTCTTTTCTTTCCCTTTATCCTCGGGGAGAGCACTAGTATTCACAAGTCCCTGCGAAGGGATACTAGTCTTGGTACAAGTAACTTCTGCCTCATGGGCTATATTTTTGCCTCGAAGGCTATCTTGGATATTTTGAATTTGGGTTTCCAAATAGGAAACTTTTATCTCAAGTATCTGGACTTTCGTTCTTAGTTGTTCTAGCTCCATCCCTGCTAAGATAATCAGGAAGAAAGTTAGCTTTTCCTTTAATATATTCAATATCAAATTTGAAATATGAAAACCAAATCTGTATCCTAATAATATATCTATTAGTCACAGATGGGTCAACATTATTTTTCAAAAATGTTTTAACTTGAGTATTATCAGTTCTAATCAAGAACTTCTTTGGTAATAAATAATCTTCATATTTTTGAACTCCTCTTTTCACAGCAATGAGTTCTTTTCTATTCGTCTCATATCTTGTTTCAACTTCTTTGAATGTTCCTGATGTATAACCTGCAAGTATTTCAGGACAAGAACAATCTTTTTCACATTTATATTCTTTATGATTCTTTTTAACCTTTAATACTGCTCCCCAGTAGTAATCTGAAGCATCAATTTCTAAGATAAAAAAATCTTCTTCTTGGGGTATTACAAGTTTGGGCAATACCTTTAATTCTTCTTTTACCTTTCTTATATTTTCACAATCTTGCTCTTCCCAAGACCACATTATATTTTTTCTCAATTTTGGAAGAAAATAATTTTT
>NW_019240323.1:113175-123918 GCF_002742605.1 Olea europaea var. sylvestris
CCTAAGAATTCTATTTCTGTTTTAGCTATCTCAGCTTTCTTTTGAGAAAGTGTAATACCATGTTTTTTCATAATATAACAAAATTTCTCAAGATGCTCAATATGTTCATCAATATTATTTGAATGAATAAGTAAATCATCTACATATGCAATACAAAAATGAGTAATTGGTTTGATTACCTCATCCATTCTTCTCTGAAATATCTGTGGTGCATTTTTCAACCTAAATGGATTACATTCCATTCGTATTGTCCTAAAGGATTGGGGGTACTAAATGCAGTTAGTGGTTTACTTTCTTCTGTAAGCATGATCTGCCAAAACCCTGACTTACAATCAAATTTTGAAAATATCTTTTTGTTCTGTACTTGTTTAATAAGGGTATCCTCATTTGGTAAGTAGTATCCATCAAACTTGGTAACTTCATTTAATTTTTTGTAGTTTATTACCATTCTGGCTTTTCCTCTTTTTATCTCACTATGTTTTCTAACCATAAAGGCTGGGCTGCTATGTGGGCTTTTACTAGGCCTAATCAGTCTGGCTTCTAGCAATTCTTTTATCTGGTTTTTAAATTCTTTTTGATCATCAACACCATATTTCATAGGTTTGACTCTTACTATAGTATCTGGATTAATTAATTCTATCTTTGCCTTTACTTTATCTGTATTCCATTTTTCTAATGGATTTTCAGAATATGTTTCAGAGATTTCTTTTTTCAATTTTTCTAACCTATTTTCTGTTGTCATTTTTAAGACTGTAACTGGTTTAAATTTTTCTGTACTCCCACATCCACCACGCTGGATTGAAGAACTCTGATGTTTTATATCTCTATATGCAATTGTAACAGCTTTATTTATTTTTGGTGTAAATATTTTATGTGCACAAGGTGTTGTGAACATATACTTATTAATATATTGTGTAAATGGCGCATATTTTAATAGGAAATTTTGTCCTAAGAAAATATCACATCCTATTGTGGTTGACATATATATTATATCAACAAATACTTCTCTAAAGGAAATTAGAAAAGGTACTTGATTAGCATACTTGCTGTATATTACCTTATTTCCACCTGCTGTTGTAGCAGTTACTACTTTCTTTGAATTATATTTCCAGTATTCAGATGACAGTACATTTGGTAAGTATAAGCTTACTGTACTTCCTGTATCTAGGTAAGCATGAAATTTAATTCTACAATAATCTTTTATATTGAGTGTAATTTCAATATATGGGCTCATGGGATTAGTACTTATTACTCTTTCCATGATAACAATGATTTCATATTTTCATCTATTCTTGAAATGATAATTGGATTATCGTCAACTGTTATTTTCAAATATCATTGGCAGATTTTATAAGGACTATATTTCTCAAGAAAGTTCATTCCTAACAGAATAGGTGAACGATCCACTCCATATAATTCATCTTTATATAGAATTATCTCTTTAGTATATTCTTTCTGATCCTCTCCTACAAGTATAAGAGGAAATTTAACGTATTTTCTTATTTCAAGATTATTTCCTAAATAATCCTTGAATATATATGGTTCTGGAATTTCAAAATCTATTAGATGATTAACAAACTTGGCATTTACATGACTTTTATCTGCTCCAGTATCTATAAGGACAAGAAGATTTTTCTTAAATCCTTCTTGGTTTACATATCTTGTCTTAATGTAATATTGTGAACTTGATGGTTCAACAATACTTAAATTCTTAAGTCTGCTTATCCTAGAGTCTTGTCTAGAGGGAAATCTTGCAATAAGATTGTTTCCTTCTAAGCTGACACTATTTCTTCTTATTAATTTTCCTTCAGAATTAATTTCTCTAGCTTGTTTATGGAAATCAAGCATTATTTGTTCCGGTATAGTAACTTCATATTCTTGGTATTTTCTAGGAGGTATGTATTGTGCTAATTCCTCAAAATCTTTATGTATGATAATGTTATCAGTTATTTTTCTTAGATTGTTATGATGGCTAGTACTAAAAGCAAAAATTGATTTTATACTTATACTAATAGCCTTACTTCTTCTTAACATTTTTAGATTTCCAATTCTATAATATAGATTGAAACTTTGGTCAATATTTTCATCACTTAGTGATATTGCATAATTTGATTTTACTGTAAATATTATCTTTTGATAGACTAAGTTTCCTACAACTGTTCCTAATAGGGCATCTATAGGATCTTGTAAGATTCTATTGTCCATACAGTATATTTCTATTGGTATATTCATACTTTAAATAAAACATCTACATTTTTTAATGTTTCTTGGTTTAAGTTTCTTATTCCAATTTCTTTTCTTAAAATATTTTTTATGTGGTTTAAAATTCCTTTTATTGAATTTTTTTATAGTTTTTGAATTTCCTTTTATATTTCTTATATGGTTTATATTTCTTCTTATGGCATCCAAATTGTTCAACTTGGCCATTATCTTTATAACAACATAATGAATTTTTTCTTATTTTATAGGCTTTCTTATTTTCTAGTGCTTCTCTGCACCACATTCCTATCATTCTTCTTGTAAATTCAATTCTACTTCCAAGGCTATCTATTTCAATTCCTTCCTCTTTTCCTAGAGGTAGTAATTTCTCATATTCTTTTAGTAACTTGATTCCCCATGGGAATGGTAACTTTGTAAAATAAGACCTTAAAATAGATTTGTTTTCCTGATAATCTCCTTGATTAAGTATATAGTATAATTCTTCAAATTTACATGTATATCTTTCTAACTCACACATATCACATATCTTTAAATTTTCCATTAAAATCATTCATTGGTTATATTCATCTTGTTTTCTTTCTTCTTCATTAGAAGCATACATATCTCCTAAAAATTCTGTTCTTAAGATCTTTTCAAATCTTTTTAATATTTCCTGTATATTTTGTTCATTTAGAGTATTTCTATTATCTAATACCTCAGTTCTATTTGTTCCGTATTTTATTCTTCCTTTGATAGTTTCTGGTAATTTTCTCCACCATTCAGAAACAATTCCTCTGAATGTATGTTCTATAAATTCAAAAGCTGTATATGTTTCCCATTTGTTAAATTGTATAGCTAAATCTGTACTTTTTATCCATGTTTCAATAGCTTTATCTTTATCTACACAGTCTAGATCTAACCATACTCATGTTGTTTGGATTGGTTCATTATAAGATTTCATTGGATTTATTTCTTTTATGGATTGTTTTCTTACATTTCCAGTGTATCTTTTCTGTATTTTTCTATATTGATTAATATCAGCCTTATCAGGTATTGGGGTACCATAAGGATAATCTTGTTCTTCATCACTACTAAATTCTACATTTATATCATGACTTGAGGATGGATTAATATTCATTTTTATATTTTCCATTTTTTCAGTTAATTCTTCTAACTGTTTTTTATATTATTCATACTTTTCTCCTGTAGATTCTAAGAATTTTTGTTCTATTTCTTCTACATCTGATATCATATATTGTTTTTCTCCATGTTTTTTCCCTTTATTATTTTCTTTTTGTGTTATCCTAAAATCTTGGGGTGGATTAATTATAATCCTATCTTTTCCTCTAAGGTTTTTATCTAATAGGGCATTTCCTATTTGTAGATTATGTTCTAGATTCTCTAATCTTTTATGTATATCCCCAAAATTTTCATTTGTGGTGTTTTTAGGTAAATAAGGATAACTAGGTTTTTTATGTTTTTCGACTTTTTTCAAAAATTCTTCAATTATATTTTCTTCATCTACTATATTCATCATAATTTTTGGTTCGTAATCTGGCTCTGATACCATCTCATCGGAGTGTGCAGCGGAGGGGTTAATATTTTTGAGCCAATTAAATTCTTCATGGGTATTTAAAATATCACAATAGAATTTATAAAATTCACAATTTTCTATTAATACCTTTTCTTTAATAATTATATTTAGTTCTTTAATTCTTCTTCTCAGATTAAGAATTATTTTATATATATTATTTTCTGTTTTTATTGTACTATTATTTATAGTAACGTTTTTATTTTTTAATTTTGGATCTAAATATTCTGTAAAGAATCCTTTCAGATCTTCTTCTAAATAGTTTAATTCACTTTCTGTTGCATTTTTTAGATCAATAAAATTTTGTATTATATTTGGATTTAAATTTATTAAAGATTTATGATCTATATTTTCTTGAGGACCTATTTGAAGATTTTTATACATTGTAGTGACTTTGGTTGCAATTTCTTTATAAGGGGTATTTTTGGAAGGATAGTTGTTTGAAGACTATCTTTCAAATGTTTTCATTTCTTAGACTAATTTCAAAAACCTTTCTTCTATTTAAGCTATTTAGATGTATTTCCCATCTTCAAATAACTTCTGACCTCATGGCCAAGGTAATTTAAGAAAATGTCTATTTAATAATTTTTTATCTTCTTCTGATAGATTCCATTCTTTTATAGATTTAGATGTTTTGATGTATATCATTTCAAGTTTCTTAGTATATTCATTTAATTCACACATATCACAAATTTTTAAAAGTTTCATTTCTCTTTCAGCTTGTAAAGTTTCTTGAGTAATCATATCAATTTTAGCTTCTGGTATAACTTCTCCTAATAATAGGTGTCTAAAAAAATTTTCAATTCGTCTTAACACTTCTTTAAATTTTTCAGCATCTAAACTTTCATTGTCATCTATGGTAGTTGTAGATTTTTCGCCATATTTAATTTTATTTTTAGTTTCTTCAGAAGTTCTTCTTCAGATATCTAAAGTAATTCTTCTAAAGGTGTGGATTATAAAATTATACGCTTGAGTGATATTCCATTTATGAAAAGCAACAACTAAATCAATAGCTTTTGCCCAAGAGTCAATAATTTCACTTTTATCATTGCTATCATCAATATCTAACCATATTCATGTAGTAGGAATTTGTTCAATAATTAATTTTATTGGATTATTATCTCTAAGATGTATATGTTTGGTTGATATAGTTTTTGGTTCCTTTCTGAAATTGTAGTCTTCTTGTTCTTTTATCCATTCAAAATTCCAGTCATCAGATTCAACTTGAGTCCAATCTGTATTAATATTAATTCAACTAGTTTCTCCAGTTAACGGCCGATTTTCAACTTGTTGATTTAAAGGTGTTGTATTAATTTCAGTAGTTTCTTCTTTAGGTGGAGGATCATTCGTATATATATTTTCAATTTGCATAGTTAATTGTTCTAAGCTTTGTTTATAAGCTTCTAATTCTTCTCCAGTAGCTTCAAAGAATTTTGTTTCTAATTCTTCTATAACATATGCCAGTAAGGATGGTTCAATAGAGACATAAGAATCCTTTTTATTTTTTAATTCTTTAAATTTTGATTCAATTTGTTTATATAGGATTTTCGGTCCTATCTTAATATTGTTATTAACAATTTCTAAATTTGATTCCATATTTTTTATACTAGTTATGACATCTTGATTTATGTCCGGTTCTCCTAAAGGCTTAGCATAATTATCATATTGTTTTAAAATTTGATTTATAATAATATCTTCCTCTTCATATTTAAGAGATTCATCTACCAGAATTTGTAATACTTTATTTTTTGTTTCAACTAATTGTTGAGAATTATTAATTTGCTTTATTTCTTCACTTAGAGATTTATATTCGGTACTTAAATTTGTTGCTAATTCTTGCAATTTAATACGATTAGTATTAGTTAATATACCAATATTTTGCAATTCTTCTAAAATCATTTTATCTTTGCTATTCATTTTAAATAATATATTCTTCAGTTTCGTTACTAGGCTTTGATACCAATTTTTGACAAGGCGAAAAAATTAAAAATAATAATTTGAGAGCTTAATTGAACTCTTTTAAAATTAAGATGGCTTGATTATATATTTTATGTTGGGGGTATTTTAGGTAGATTTTATCCGGTCAAAGGCATCCTTCTTAAATGGATCAATTCCATGTATTTCCCGAGCAACGGACCATAATCCTCCAATCGCCATGGAACCTCATCGAAGACTTCTCTCTCTGAAAAATCGTCTATTGATTCTGTTAATAATCTCTAGTTTAATTGTGAATCCTTCTTCCGGACGTTCCATTCATGGCGGCGGATCTGAGAAAGAGAAAGTAACCTTAGAGATATACTATGAGAGCTTGTGTCCCTACTGCTCCAATTTGATCGTGAACTATCTCTATAAGCTGTTTGATACTGGAATCATAGCTATAACCCAGCTTAAGCTCATCCCTTATGGCAACGCCAAAATTCGAGCTAATGGCACCATCACTTGTCAGGTTAGATTACATCAATCGAACCTTTTTGAAAGCTAGATTGATCGAACTGTCTTTCTTTCTTTTTCCTTGAATTTAATTTGTGGGTTTTTAAATTGTGCACTCCGTTGTAAGACATCAGAAGGATGCGGCTTGTACTGATATTTGTTACTGAATCTCTAAGCCCACATTTGGTCCCCATTCTATATAAATTTTAATGGTTGGAACAGTGTCTTCTGAAAAATGTGTAGTCGAAAAAGAATGAAATTTTTTTGATTTGCTCGTAATATTAGTTAGATAGGGTAGTTAAATACGAATTATCTGTCAATTCTTACGTCCTTTACCTTTTTTCTGTTGAGTATTGGAGCTATCACAGGAAAAGTTAGTCTGAGTGCCAAAGAAAAATATTGCGGCTTTTTTGGGTTTAATTTTACAGTTATCAATTAAAAAATGGGTTTATCTTCTCCAAGAGTTTGAGTGTTCCTTTTTTTTTTTTTTTTTTTTTTTGGGGATATATTTGAGTGTTTTTGTTTTTTGGTGGGAATATACCAAGTAAGATTTTTGAGAAATGACGGAACCAAGTTTTGAAAACAGTGTGAAGAAAGTTGTTGAAATTGTTTGGTTCCACCAATGAATATTCAAGAAGTGGCTTGCTAATACTTTGCCACGAATCTGAGGCAAAGCATTAATCTTTTCAGTTCTAGGAGTCTCAAAAGCATCTGGAAAATTATGTAAAATCATGGATTGCCAGAAGTAGATATTCCTACTTCTTTGCCTTTCTAATGGCTTTTTATTCTCGGTTGATCAACCTCTGTTTGCCTTTTCAACTGCTATTTATTACTTCATTTGCACCTATTTCTTGCAACAAAGTATCAGTGGGATTCTATTACGAAACCCTTTGCCCTTATTGTGCCAATTTCATCATTGGTGATTTAGGCAAAATTTTCTATAATGGACTCAGTGATATTGTTGATCTCAATCTTGTTCCTTGGGGCAATGCCAAACTCCAAGGCGACAATACATTCTTATGCCAGGTTCTGAATTTGTTTTTTTTCTCTTACCTCTGCTCTTAATCGATTTGTAGATAGAAAGTGAAAGTTGTTTAGTATGTCATATTGGGGCATCATGCTCAATATACAGTATTGGATACGAGTAGACAGGATAATGAACAAGATTAATTTTAGCTGTAGTTAATAGTGTATTTTATTATGCAATTCACCCTACCAAACCATTCCGATTGTGTTCTTGTTGCCTCCTATTATATGAATGTCATTTTTTGTATCTATATATGATTCTGGTTTTGTTTACAGCATGGCCAATATGAATGTTTACTCAACACTGTGGAGGCATGTGCAATTGATGTCTGGCCTGATTTGGTAAGAATCTCTTTTTAGCTTCTAAGTTAAAGATTAATAATATGTCAGATAGACTTTGAATAGGGAAGAATCTGAAAATTAACCGCTTCATATTGTTTTTGCTTCTCTATTCTGGAAGTTTTGGATGCTTGCTTCTGTTAAACTCTGTTTCAGCGGCATGGTATACATATGCTGCTACTAGCTCAGATTATGTTTGAGTAACCTTGAAAAAATATTTAACTTATATCCAAATTTCAATCACTATAAAAGTTACATAACTTACTTATTTACTAAAAAGAAAACAATTTGAGTTGAGCCAAGCATGCGTTGTATATCTCATTACAATCTTGAATTCTGACATTGTAGTCTCATGTTATCAATAGAGAATGTAATTTCGGTAGAAGGGATTTTTCCCGGCTGTTTTCAATTTTCTAATGTAATAAAGATTTGTATACCTTTTTTTTACTGTTTTTCTTCACTAAAAACTGATGCAGAGTGAGCACTTTCCATTTATCTACTGCATTGAAAGTCTGGTTTACCAAGGAAACTATACTCAATGGGAAACATGTTTTGAGAAATTGGGTTTGGATCCTTATCCCGTGGCTAATTGTTATAACAGTGGACGTGGAAAAGAGGTTAGCTTTTTCTGTGTTTTCATTCATCAATGTATGTTCATTTACTTTGATGTATTTAATCTAATGGTGGATGTTAAACTGTATGGCTTTCAAACGTTTAGATTGCAAGTTTATTATTATTTAATTTCAGCAACAAAATGAGTTGAAATTGTACAGTTTGGATGAGATGCAAATGTTTATGCCCATCTGAAGTTGTACATCATGTTGGAGAAGTATCTGTAGGCATAAAACGTGAATATCTTAATCTACGAAAAGTGGTTGTGTCTTAGCCATTTGGAAAACGTAATTCAACAAAGTGCCGGTGCTTCCTAATTTTTTTTCCTGTTGGGTTCTTATTTCTTAATTTTGCATTTTCTATCAAGAGTAGGCACTAGAGATTGCTCAATATGGTTGACTTGTTTAGTATAGAACTTTGAATGGAAAGAACTATTTCTGTTGCTTTCCTTTTTTTGGCCAATCAAACAATCACTGAACCTTCCTGAATGTTAAATGATAGTTCTCAAAATTTCAGTTCTTTTAAATTTATTCGGTGCCCAGTTTTTTTCCACATGCTTTATATTGAACTTCATGCTTCTAAATATTCTCTTCCTTCCTTTCTTGATTATTGTAGTGATGCTTTTCCACGCTCTTATGTTTACTTTATAATTATTACTTTTGTGCAGCTTGAACTAGGATATGCTGCAGAAACAAACAATCTTAAACCACCTCATCGATACGTGCCATGGGTAGTTGTGGACGGTCAGCCACTTTATGATGTTAGTTTTTCTTTACTTCCATTCTTTTAAAACTAATATATTTCCGTGTTGCTAATTTCTTTCCCAAGATATCATTACATTAAACTTTTAAGGTTAAGAAAACGATTGTATAGCTCTGTGGAGAAACGTTGATAAGACCTTAAGGATTTAAAAATCCTTTGTCATCAATCAAATCTATGGCTTCCATACATATCTTTGCACTTCTCAGTAAATAATTTATCAAAATGTCATGCTCTAAGTGCCAATCCTCCTCGGCAGCCCTGACCACCTGCCTGGGAAGGAATTGAAGCCTGAGTTTAATCCTGGGTAATCAAATAAACCGAGGACGACATCTGGCCATGTCAGCATGTTTGAGCTCTTTTATAAGTCTTCACTTGATTTCCAGATGTTTCTAAGTGAATGTAAGATTTCTGTGTATGACATTCTCTCTCTGATTGCAGGACTATCGGAACTTCATAAGCTACATCTGCAAGGCATACCATGGAACTTCTGTGCCCTCTGCTTGTAGCGAATATTCAGTTGGAGGCATTCTGGCGTCTCTGCTATACAGAACAAACAACCTAGTGAAAGTTATCTCGCAGAATATTGGATATAACATCATGTGATAAAATATATTTGGTTGCTTCAATCATAAAAGTATTTGGTTTCTATGCTTTCTAAGTTAGTTTTCCTTGTTCGCAGATATATGTAATAGTAAGGCGAAACTGGTTTTATTAAGGTTTTCAGCTGGTTCTTTGAGACACTAGGTCACTTGTATTAACACATTGTAATAAGTGTACTTTGTCGTGAAAAGGAGTTGAGCGTGCCTCTCAAGGCTGTCATTTCTGTAGTCAAAATCATTTTTCTTCAGACGTGAAATTTTTCAATAAATGGATTCAAAAACTTGTTCAAAAAGGTTAAATCTCAACCTTGAGGGCCTCTATCGCCTCACCCCTGGAGAATCGTGAGGGAGGCAAATTGCGGAATGTGTTTCAACAGGTCAGAGAACAAGAATTTGTCCGTACACTGGTGCTCACAAATAGTCCAATTTCATATCTCAGAAATCGAATCCTCACACTGCGGTTGCCAGTAAGGTTGAGACTACCTCACTCCTACTTTTTGCACCATTGGGCTATATTCCGAGGGGCAAGATTCAAAAACTTGTTCGCTCTTATAGTATGTCTTTAAAAAATTTTAACTTGTTACTAGAGCACAAGCTTTTTTATATGTTAGAGGAGAGTTGTATTTTATATATATTTATGTGTTCGAGGAAAGTTGTATTTACTTTGTATTATTTTAATCGATAATAGATTTCGGACAAGTGACTCTTAAGGCTTTATTTGTATATCATCGTACCACATTATTTTTCTTACAGTACTCATTTTTAATTACATATTTTTTATTAAAATAATATTACACGTAAATTACAAACTTTTTCTTCTTTTTTAACCATATATTTTAACATCAATAACTATTTCATAATACATTCTTCACAAATATTGGAGCACAAACGCCCCTAAATTCATCAATAACAAGTTTCGTCCGTCAAAGGCCAAGAAAAATTCTTGGTAGAGGATTTAAGTGGTAACCCACCAGAACTATCAACAACCCACAATTTTCTTGTCAAGATAGACATTTAACACCTGGCAAAAATCTATTGGAAAACATACCTTTTTCCGGATAAGAAAATGGATTACGAAAATCCACTGTTCTCTGTTGCACAGACACTTTTAACTTCCAACCAGTCTGCCCAATTCCTTGTGACACTGTGAATTCAAGATAGCCTAAAAACTCTACATAGAAATGG
>NW_019240324.1:0-1773 GCF_002742605.1 Olea europaea var. sylvestris
TGCCCCAGGCACGATTTTTGTTTACGATCAACCTGTTAAATTTTAGGCCATTCCGGCACCGTCGCGAAAAATGACGAAGTAGCACATGGCGCGAGTTTTGTTTCCTATAAACATGTCAAATTTTAGCCCAGTCCGACACAGTTGCGAAAAATAACGAAATTGCCCCCGGCGCGATTTTTGTTTCCGATCAACCTGTCAATTTTGAGCCCACTCCGACACCGTCGCGAAAAATGACTAAATTGCCCTTGGCGCGATTTTTGTTTCCGATCAACCTGTTAAATTTTAGCCCATTCCGGCACCATCGCGAAAAATGACGAAATAGCCCCTGGCGCGATTTTTGTTTCCGATCAACCGCTCAAATTTTAGCCCAGTCCGACGCCGTCGCGAAAAAGGACGAAATTGCTCTAGGCGCGATTTTAGTTTCCGAACAACCGCTCAAATTTTAGCCCACTCCGACACCGTCGCGAAAGATGACGAAATTGCCCTCGGCGCGATTTTTGTTTCCGATCAACCTGTCAAATTTGAGCCCATTCCGACACCATCGCGAAAAATGACGAAATTGCCCTCTGCGCGATTTTCGTTTCTGATCAACCTGTCAAATTTTAGCCCACTCCGACACAGTCGCGAAAAATAACGAAATTGCCCCCGGCGCGATTTTTATTTCCGATCAACCTGTCAAATATGACCTCATTCCGACACCGTCGCGAAAAATTACTAAATTGCCCCAGGCACGATTTTTGTTTATGATCAACCTGTTAAATTTTAGGCCATTCCGACACCGTCGCGAAAAATGACGAAATTACCCCCGGCGCGATTTTTGTTTCCGATAAACTGGTCAAATTTTAGTCCATTCCGGCACCGTCGCGACGAATGACGAAATTGCCCCTGGCGCGATTTTTGTTTCCGATCAACCGCTCAAATTTTAGCCCAGTCCGACACCGTCGCGAAAAAGGACGAAATTGCTCTAGGCGCGATTTATGTTTCCGATCAACCTTTCAAATTTTAGCCCACTCCGACACCGTGGCGAAAGATGACGAAATTGCCCTCGGCGCGATTTTTGTTTCCGATCAACCTGTCAAATTTGAGCCCATTCCGACACCGTCGCGAAAAATGACGAAATTGCCTCCGGCGCGGTTTTTCTTTACGATCAACCTTTCAAATTTTAGCCCATTCCGACACCGTCGCGAAAAATGACGAAATTGCCTCCGGCGCGGTTTTTCTTTACGATCAACCTTTCAAATTTTAGCCCATTCCGACACCGTCGCGAAAAATGACGAAATTGCCTCCGGCGCGGTTTTTCTTTACGATCAACCTTTCAAATTTTAGCCCATTCCGACACCGTCGCGAAAAATGACGAAATTGCCCCCGGCGCGATTTTTGTTTCCGATCAACCAGTCAAATTTGAGCCCATTCCAACACCGTTGCGGAAAATGACGGAATTGACCCTTGCGCGGTTTTTGTTTCCGATCATCCTGTCAAATTTTAGCCCATTTCGACACCGTCGCGAAAAATGACTAAATTGCCCTTAGCGCGATTTTTGTTTCCGATCAACCTGTTAAATTTTAGCCCATTCCGGCACCGTCGCGAAAAATTACGAAATAGCCCCTGGCGCGATTTTTGTTTCTGATCAACCTGTCAAATTTTAGCCCAGTCCGACACTGTCGTGAAAAATGACAAAATTGCTCTAGGCGCGATTTTTGTTTCCGATCAACCAGTCAAATTTTAGCAATTTCGACACCGTCGCGAAAAATGACGAAATTGCCCCCGGCGCGA
>NW_019240325.1:0-1773 GCF_002742605.1 Olea europaea var. sylvestris
ATCACGGGATTTTAGCCAAATTCCTTCGTTTGGGCCTCCGAATAATTAATTTCCTTATTAATTATGTCAGGTTGAAGAAGCGTTGGACTGAAAATTAACAAATCAAATCGTACTATGGGTAACCTTGTCATTTGTCATGACGGTGTCGGAATAGGCCAAAATTTGGCAGGTTGATTGGAAACGGTCCACGAATTTAGACTCGGGGTACAGACCCGGGATCATGGGATTTTAGTCAAATTCTTTTGTTTGGGCCTCCGAATAATTAATTTCCTTATTAATTCTGTCTAGTTGAAAAACTGTTGGACAGAAAATTAACAAAGCAAACCGCACCAGGGGTAATTTTGTCATTTATCGCGACGGTGTCGGAATGGGCCGAAATTTGGTAGGTTGATTTGAAACGGCCTGTGAAATTGGACTCGGGATATAGACCCGGGATCACGAGATTTTAGCCAAATTCCTTCGTTTGGGCCTCTGAATAATTAATTTCCTTATTAACTATGTCAAGTTGAAGAAGTGCTGGACAGAAAATTAACAAACCAAAACCGCATCAGGGACAATTTTGTCATTTGTCGTGACGGTGTCGGAATAGGCCGAAATTTGGCAAGTTGATTGGAAACGGCCTGCGAAATTGGACTTGGGGCACAGACCCGGGATCACGAGATTTTGGCCAAATTCCTTCGTTTGGGCATCCGAATAATTAATTTCCTTATTAATTATGTCAGGTTGATGAAGTGCTGGACTAAAAATTAACAAAGAAAAATCGGACCAGGGGAAATTTTGTCATTTGTCGCGACGGAGTCAGAATGGCCTGAAATTCGGCAGATTGATTGGAAACGGCCCACGAAATTGGACTCGAGGTGCAAACCCGAGATCATAGGATTTTGGCCAAATTCCGTCGTTTGGGCCTCCGACTAATTAATTTCCTTATTAATTATGTCGTGTTGAAGAAGTGCTGGATAGAAAATTAACAAAGCAAAACCACACCAGGGGTAATTTTGTCATTTGTCGAGTCGGTGTCGGAATGGGTCGAAATTGGGTAGGTTGATTGGAAACGGCCCGCGAAATTGGAGCCGGGGCACAGGCTTAGGATCACGAGATTTCAGCCAAATTCCATCTTTTGGGCCTCCGAAAAATTAATTTTCGTATTAATTATGTCAGGTTGAAGAATTGCTGGACAGAAAACTAACAAAGTAAAACAGCATCAAGGGCAATTTTGTAATTTGTCGCGACAGTGTCGGAATGGGCCGAAATTTGGTAGGTTGATTGGAAACGGCCCGTGAAATTGGACTCGGGGCACTGGCCCAGGATCACGAGAATATAGCCAAATTCCTTTGTTTGGGTCTCGAATAATTAATTTCCTTATTAATTATGTCCGGTTGAAGAAGTGCTGGACAAAAAAAATAAACAAAGAAAAATCGCACCACGGGCAATTTTGTCATTTGTCGCGACGGTGTCGGAATGGGCAGAAATTTGGCAGGTTGATTGGAAACAGCCCGCGAAATTGGACTCGGGGCACAGACCTGGAATCATGGGATTTTAACCAAATTCTTTCTTTTGGGCCTTCGAATAATTAATTTCCTTATTAATTCTGTCAGGTTAAAAAAATGTTGGACAGAAAATTAACAAAGCAAACCGCACCGAGGGTAATTTTGTCATTTGTCGCGATGGTGTCGGAATGGGCCGAAATTTAGCAGGTTGATTGGAAACGGCCTCCGAAATTGGACTCGAGGCACAGACCCGGGATCACGGGATTTTAGCGAAATTCCTTCATTT
>NW_019240326.1:0-1773 GCF_002742605.1 Olea europaea var. sylvestris
TTTTTTTTTTTAATTCAATATGTCTATTAGGAATTTTATAGCTAACACGATAAGAAAAAAATAGATTCGTGAAGACATTCGATCTAAATGTCTCTTGCTTCTTGTTCTCTCTCATGTTTATTATTTTTTCTCCCTCCTATTAATTACTGTAAAGATGATATTTTTATATTAGAGATGGAACTAGTAGAGAGGAAATTTGAATTAAGCATCTATTCATTAGAGATTAATGCTACGTAAAATGAAAGACTTTATATTCACGAATAATGCTATCTAACTCCTAAGACCAATCTAGAGTTAAATGTTTCATTGGCCACTGAACTTTTTCCCATGTCACGACTTACTCATCGAACTTCCAAAATTGTCTCGTTGGCCACTGAACTTCACTCCGTCCAACTCCATTACTCATCGGCTAAAATCCATTAGCAAACGAACTGACGTGGCTGACGGCAAAACCATGTGGCCAGTTAAATCCTTCCAAGTTGTACGAGTTGCCAACTCAGCTTCCACGTCGGCTCCACATCATTTTAAACCTCTACTTATGCGACTTCAGAAACTAAAAACCCACTTTGCTTCCGTCCCAAAATTGATTCAACGACAGAGCCCTAGTTCCTCTGTACCAAGATCTCTCCGAATCCAGAAATTAATTACTCCAAGAACGGCCAAGAAACCCAAAATCGATTGTAATTTCTACTTTGTTGGAACACAAGGCGCATTGTCAAGGTAAAAATTTCCTCTTTGTTGTTATGAATTTCAGCTGGAGCGACGAACTTACATGATGTGATGTGGAATAGTGGCACAAGGGAAAAATTTGGGGAAAAAGATTTCATTATTCCATCTACCATTTTCACTGTATATCATTCTTCGCCCATTTCCATTCATTTTATGTCCACGTACATAAATTGAGATGAATGTATTTATTGATTTTCTCACAGTATTCCCTTCATAAGGCCTCTGCATCTCCTGATTTTGTTATAGGATTCACTTAATCTGATTTGTAATGTTCTAAAAATAGAATCATATATCCTGCAAACATGTTTTTTATAATTCTGTAAGGGGTGGATTATTTTGTATTATTGTCCGTTGAGGCAATGCAAGTCGTTAAAATGTTCGTAGGAAGTTTATTCTATATTTTAGTATTCTGATTTTTCCCGGAAGATACTTGATTTGTGGAAATTGTAGTGAGTTTCGTTGAATTTTCTCATTTATGTCAATTTTCTCCTAACCTGGTTTGAGATGGGAGGAAGGAACAAAGGGATGTGTCATAGTTGTCCGAGGTAGGCCACTACTTGTTGGATTGCCCAACGAAAAAAGCATGTCCAGTATGCGGCAAAGAAATTCAGAAATGCATGGATGTTGACAAGAGGACTGAAACCTTAGGACGGCTATTCTTCTGCTGCACTAACGATTGCAATTATTGCAAGTGGCTTGACGTGGACGAATATTGTCAATATGAGGGTCAATCAAGCTCCACATCGAAAATTAATGAGTTGTCAGGTTTGTTGACGCATGTTGCTAAAATAACCGAAGAAAAAGACGTGGATATCTCAGTAAAATTTACTTTTTGCAAGGGAAAAGTAGAGACGGATAACGGGAAGCAAAATGGAGGAGCTTTGTGAAACAGAACCATTTATGTTAATCTCAAGTTTGTGTAGTTCACTAGTTTAATAATGTATTTGTAGACGTTGAACATGTAGTTGTAGATCAACCGCAGCAATTCTAAAAATCCCGCTTGTAATTTCAATATTTTTATGTCACAAACTTCATGGCAATTCT
>NW_019240327.1:0-1772 GCF_002742605.1 Olea europaea var. sylvestris
TATTGTCTCTCTCGATAACAATAAAATCTACTAACAATTCAATTAATGATCAAGCAATTTAAAAGAACGATAAAAATGATAATAAACATCCTCAAATCAAACTAAATTAAAGTCAAAATAATTAATAAAAAATTAAACATATTATAACAAGGGTTCATCTCATCCCAACAATGTGTAAAACTAGCATAATATATCAAAATTACAAGAAATCATGTTTAAATGAAAAGACAACCCAAATTTTTGATAAATTGAGAAGATGAAGATGAATCTTGAAATCTTCAATCTCTTCAATGATTTATTGATAAATCTCCGCTCCTTCTCTTCTTTGCCCAAAAATCATGTTCAAGTCTTAGCTTCATTGAATTCATATAAGTCCCATTCAATTCTCTCACAAAAATTATGAATTTGCATTCTTTAATGATAATAATTGATAAATATTGGAGTATAATATGTATATGAGAGGTTTAGGAGAGATCATTTAATGTATTCTGCTGTTAGGTATTTGTAAGAGTCGAAAATTGGTTGAAAATCACGTCCAAATTGGTTTCTAAAAAAGTTCCAATCGAGTAAGGCAAGTTACCTTCTCCCGCGCATTTTTTTTATAGTTACATAGCAATCAGCATTTTGGTCATAACGTTTTCTCTTAATATTCGATTGAAGCAATTCATAGTGTATTGAAAAGCAAACTCAAAGAGATACAATTTTCCTACATACGAAAGTTCGATATCAGGACAACTGCTATACAGTTGATACATATTTGATGTGCTATGATCATATTATGAATATGATAAAACGGGATAAAATTGTGGCTCCAGTTTGACACTTTCCTATCATGCTACCTTTGTGGTCTATTACACAATAAGGAAGAAAGCAAAAGAAAAATGAGGAGGCAAGTGGAGAAAGAAGTGATATAAAACTCACATGGAAAATTTGTTGCTAGGAGAAAATGAAGGGTGTGGATTAGGGGTTACAATAAAAGATATCACAGCATGCCATATGCACCTTTCCCAGTGAGTACTTATTTGAATTCTATTAGTTTGTTGCTCTTAGTCTAATAAGCGACAGAGTAATTAAATCTTATTTTGTAGAATTGGGCTGAAGAACCTTTAGAGCCAATAGACTCTAGAAGGCCACTTGACATGGACAACAGGAGACATATTAAGTGCTTCCATACTCAATTTATAGTAATTGTGTAATTCGTATTTCCAATAACTTATATTTCTTTCAACCATCGGGAAAAGCTTATGTCTGATAGAGGTGATGGTCTTTCTTCTAGCTAATCACGGGAAGAACAACAAACTTTTCATTTCATGCCACTTTAGGGGTCAAGATGCAAATCGAAACTGGATGTATAAATCATGGGCCATCAACTTCAATTCTATGGTTGTTTGTAATGACAGTGCACAACTCCTTCTTGAAGTGTTGGTGAATGAGCAAATCGAACTTAAAGATAAAGAGGACGAACTGACAAAAATAAATGCTTCGAGTTCTAGAGCACCAAGGGTAGACTGATGTAAGCGTAGACAGACATCTTGAAGGCAGAATCAATTGTCTTTAAATGAAATATGATGTTTTTGGTTGATGGATGGTGTCTCAGACACTTGTGTTATATAGGCTGATTTTGGTTTATGGATGGTGTCTTAGAAGCTTATTTATATAGACCGTTTTTGGTTGATGGAGGCTCTTTTTCGTAATTATATCCAACATGTAGCCTCATGCCCGAATGTTTATATCAATTGATGTTTTTGATGAAGTTTAAGTTGGTTTTTGTT
>NW_019240328.1:0-1772 GCF_002742605.1 Olea europaea var. sylvestris
TTTGGCTTGTGCGGCCGCATGGTTCAACAAGAAATGCAATATTTGTTTTCGGTATGCCACTGTGCGGCCGCATGATGTTTTGCCTGTGCGGCTTGTTTTTAGCCTCCGATTTCGTCGCTTGATAACAAATTGATCCAAGTTGATTCGGCCTTCAACCCGAACATGAAATTTGCTCAATTTTGAGTCCCGAACATGGTTCCATCAATGGTTTCTTGAACGAGCAATCCCATCGCTTGTTTCAACTGCTTTGCCCTTGATCGCGTCATTGGTCCACCATCGACTATCAATGCGTCTCGTCTTGCACTTGCCTTCGTCGGGCTCGACTCTTAGATCATATCATCCCCTCCCTCTTTAAAAGGATTCGTCCTCGAATCTGAACCTGTATCAAACAGAGAGAGGTCAGATACATTAAAAGTAGCTGAAACATTGTACTCACCTGGTAGATCCACTTTGTATGCATTGTCATTGATCCTCTCAATGATTTGAAACGGTCCATCACCTCGTGGTTGCAATTTTGACTTCCTCTGTTCTGGAAAATGCTCTTTTCTGAAATGCACCCAGACCTAATCTCCAGGCTCAAATGTAACGTGTCTTCTTCTTTTATTTGCTTTTGATGCAATCAGCTTTTCTTTCTCTTCGATCTGCATCCTGACCTTTTCATGGAGTGTTTTCACCATCTCGACTTTTCGTTTCCAATCCAAGCTACCTCGTTCATGCACAGGCAAAGATATTAAATCCATAGGTGTTAGTGGATGAAAACCATAAACAATTTCAAAAGGAGAAAACAAAGTAGTAGAATGTGTAGCTCGATTATATGCAAACTCTATAAACGGTAAACACTCTTCCCATGATTTCAAATTTTTATTGATCACTGTCCTAAGTAGTTGAGTCATAGTTCGATTAACTACCTCAGTTTGTCCATCTGTTTGTGGGTAACAAGTTGTAGAAAATAATAACTTAGTTCCTAACTTACTCCACAGAACACGCCAAAAATGACTCAAAAACTTCACGTCCCTATCAGACACTATACTTTTAGGTACTCCATGTAATCGTACTATTTCCCTAAAGAATAAGTCTGCAATATTAGTAGCATCGTCAGTTTTATGACATGGTATGAAGTGTGCCATCTTACTAAACCTATCGACTACTACAAATATTGAATCTCGTCCCCTTTTTGTCCTAGGCAAACCTAACACGAAGTCCATAGATATGTCTACCCAAGGTTCACTAGGTACAGGCAAAGGAGTATACAAACCATGTGGTTGAACCTTAGACTTAGCCTTTTTACAAGTTATGCACTTTCCACATATTTGTTCTACGTCATGTCACATTTTAGGCCAATAAAAATGTTCCCCTAACATCTCTAAAGTCTTTTGAACCCTGAAGTGTCCCATTAAACCACCCCCATGTGCTTCCCTTACCAATAATTCACGCAAAGAACAATTAGAAATGCACATCTTCCCTAAACAAATATCCTTCATGCCTATAGAATTTATCAAATGCGCCTTTGTCACATGAAGCATAAATACTAGAAAAATCACAATCAAATTCATACATGTCCTTAATATGTTCGAAACCAAGTAATTTAGTACTTAATGAATTTAAAAGCACGTACCTTCGTGACAACGCATCAGCAACTATATTTTCGTTACCTTATTTGTACTTGATGACGTAGGGAAATGTCTCGACAAACTCCATCCATCTCGCATGTCTTTTGTTCAACTTACCTTGACCTCACAAATGCTTTAAAGATTCATGATCGGTGTGTATCA
>NW_019240329.1:0-1772 GCF_002742605.1 Olea europaea var. sylvestris
TTGTGGCAGGTATGGGCACAAGATTGCAGATTGCTGGTATAAGAAAAACAATCACGACAATCAAGCTAACATTGCTAAAAATTCTGGTGAGCTTGGTAAGCATTCTAATGAATCTGAAACCTTGTTTTTGGCTAGTAATGTTTTGCCTGAAGATGAGAACAGATGCTTTTTGGATACTGGATGTAGTAACCATATGTGTGGGAGGAAAGAATTATTTTCTGAGTTGGATGAATCGGTCTGGTCTGAGGTTACTTTTGGCGATAAGACAAAAGTGCCAATTTTGGGAAAAGGTAAAATTTCATTTCAATTGAAAGATGGTACGCACAATTTTATGTTCGATGTCTTTTTTGTTCTTGAACTTCACCAACATTTGTTGAGTATGGGACAATTGTCAGAAAAGGGGTATGACATGAGAATCACTCAAGGGTGTTGTACCATCACAGATGCTAAAGGAAATTTCATAGCAAAAGTAAATATGACTAAAAATCAACTATTTCCTTTGAAACTCCATCATGCATTTCTTTCTTGCTTTAATTATAAGATTCCTGATTATAATTGGTTATGGCATATAAGGTTTGGGCATTTTCATTTCTCGGGGTTAAACTATCTTGCAAGGAAAAAGCTTGTTTCTGATTTGCCTATTGTTAATATTCCTGATCGTGTTTGTGAGATTTGTGTGATTGGGAAGAAACATAAAGAACATTTTCATGTGGGTAAGTCGTGGGGAGTCATGAAGCAGTTGGAGATTGTTCATTCAAATTTATGCTCACTGGAGGTTCAATCACATGGAGGTAGTAAGTACTTTGTTACATTTATTGATGATTTAAGTCGGAAAACATGGATTTATTTTTTGAGGCAAAAGTCAGATGCATGTGATGCTTTCAAATAGTTTAAGTCTTTTGTGGAAAAACAGAGTGGTTTTGAAACTAAAATCTTAAGAACTAATAGAGGCACAGAATATATTGTTTGTGGTGAATTCTTAAAAAAGAATGCGATTCAACATTAGGTGACAGCTGGATACACTCTACAACAAAACTGAGTGGCTGAGAGAAAAAATAGATCTGTCTTGGATGGTAAGGTGTATGTTGAAGTCCAAAAATCTGCCTAAGTCCTTTTGGGCAGAAGCTGTAGCTTGTGCTGTTTATGTGTTGAATAGGTCTCCAACTAAAAGTGTTCAGGATAAGACACCTGAGTAAGCTTGGAGTGGGAGAAGGCCTTCTATCAGACATCTTAAGATCTTTGGTTGCTTAGCTTATGTACATGTGCCAGACCAGTTGAGGAAGAAGCTTGATGATAAAGGTGAGAAGTGCATTTTAATTGGTTATAGTGACACATCAAAGGCTTATAAATTGTATAATCTAGAAACTAAAGAAGTAGAGTTATAAGTCGTGATGACACTTTTGATGAATATGGTGTTTGGGATTGGTCTGCTAAAGAAGAATGTTCAATTGTTGTTCCTATTATTTCCAATAATATTGATGAGTAGCTTATTCCAGATGATGTTCAATCTCCTTTTTCATCTGAATCATCAGTTCGGAGATCGCAACACGAGTGTCACTTACCAGCTCGCTTGCACGATTATGCTTTGGGTAATGATAATGACTTGTCTGATGAAGAGATTGTTTATTCTGCCTTTTTTGCAGATTGTGACCCTATATCTTTTGAGGATGTTGCTACAAAAACTCATTAGCTTAAGGCAATGGATGAGGAAATATATGCCATTGAAAAGAATGGTACTTGGGAGTTAACTGACTTACCTCCAAGAAAGAAGC
>NW_019240330.1:0-1772 GCF_002742605.1 Olea europaea var. sylvestris
TATTTCCGATCAAACTTCCAAATTTCAGCCAATTCCGACACAGCCGAGAAAAATGACGAAATAGCCCCCGGCGCGATTTTTGTCCCGATCAACCTATCAAATTTGTGCCCATTCCGACACAGTCGAGAAAAATGATGAAATTGCCGCCGGTTCGATTTTTATTTCCGATCAAACTGCAAAATTTCAGCCAATTCCGACACAGTCGAGACAAATGACGAAATTGCCCCCGGCGCGATTTATGTTTCCGATCAAACTGTCAAATTTGAGCCCATTCCGACACAGTCGCGAAAAATAACGAAATTACACCCGGCGCGATTTTTGTTCCCGATCAACCTGTCAAATTTGAGCCCATTCCGATACAGTCGAGAAAAATGACGAAATTGCTCAGGCGGGATTTTTGTTTCCGATCAACAAATCAAATTTCTGCCAATTCCGACGCAGTCGAGTAGAATGACGAAATTGTCCCCGGCGCGATTTTTGTTTCCGATTAACAAGTCAAATTTTAGCCAATTCCGACACAGTCGAGAAAAATGATGAAATTGCCCCCGGCGAGATTTTTGTTTCCAATGAACCAGTTAAATTTTAGCCAATTCCGATACTGTCGTGAAAAATGACGAAATTGCCCCCGGCGCGATTTTTATTTCAGATCAAACTGCCAAATTTCAGCCAATTCCGACACAGTCGAGAAAAATGACGAAATTACCCCCCGCGCGATTTTTGTTTCCTATCAACAAGTCAAATTTTAGCCAATTCCGACACAGTCGCGAAAAATGACGAAATTACACCCGGCGCGGTTTTTGTTCCCGATAAACCTGTCACATTTGAACCCATTCCGATACAGTCGAGGAAAATGACGAAATTACCGTCGGCGCGACTTTTATTTCCGATCAAACTACCAAATTTCAACCAATTCCGACACAGTCGAGAAGAATGACGAAATTGCCCTCGACGCGATTTTTGTTTCCAATCAACAAGTCAAATTTTAGCCAATTTCGACACAGTCGCGAAAAATGACGAAATCACACTCGGCGCGGTTTTTGTTCCCGTTCAACCTTTCAAATTTAAGCCCATTCCGACACAGTCGAGAAAAATGACAAAATTGCCGCCAGCGGGATTTTTATTTCTGATCAAACTTCCAAATTTCAGCCAATTCCGACACAGTCAAGAAAAATGACGAAATTACCCCCGTCGCGATTTTTGTTCCCGATAAACCTGTCAAATTTGGGCCCATTCCGACACAGTCGAGAAAAATTACGAAATTGCCGCCGGCGCGATTTTTATTTCCGATCAAACTGCCAAATTTCAGCCAATTCCGACACAGTCATGAAAAATGACGAAATTATACCAGGCGCGATTTTTGTTCCCGATCAACCTGTCAAATTTGAGCCCATTCCGACACAGTCGAAAAAAATGACGAAATTGCCCCCGGCGCGATTTTTATTTCAGATCAAACTGCCAAATTTCATCCAATTCCGACACAGCCGAGAAAAATGAATAAATTGCCCCCGGCGCGATTTTTGTTCCCGATCAACCTGTCAAATTTGAGCCCATTCCGATACAGTCGAGAAAAATGACGAAATTGCTCCCGGCGGGATTTTTGTTTCCGATCAACAAATCAAATTTCTGCCAATTTCGACGCAGTCGAGTAGAATGACGAAATTGTCCCCGGCGCGATTTTTGTTTCCGATTAACAAGTCAAATTTTAGCCAATTCCGACACAGTCGAGAAAAATGATGAAATTGCCCCCGGCGAGATTTTTGTTTCCGATGAAC
>NW_019240331.1:0-1772 GCF_002742605.1 Olea europaea var. sylvestris
TTGGAGAGTCGGCGTAAGAAGAATTGAGCGTAGCTTTTGCACACGTTGTCCGTTTTGGGCCCATAAGTACTTTTTGGAAATGTGGCGTCCATTTTGGATTGAACTCACCACTTCATCGTGACGTATGACAGATTTCGGCCATGTTTTGAGAGAATGAGCACTTGCACATTTGGAACGCTTGGAGAGTCGACATTCGAAGAATTGAGCGTAAGTTTTGTACACGTTGTCCGTTTTGGGCCCATAAGTACTTTTTTGAAATATAGCGACCGTTTTGGATTGAAGTCACCACTTCGTCGTGACGTACGGGAGATTTCGGTTATTTTTTGAAAGAATGAGCACTTGCATATTTGCAACGCTTGGATTGTCGACGTTCGAAGAATTGAGCGTAATTTTGCACACGGTGTCCGTTTTGGGCCCATAAGTACTTTTTAAAAATGTAGCGACCGTTTTGGATTGAACACACGACTTCGTCGTGAGGTACGAGGGATTTCGACTATTTTTCGAAAGAATGAGCACTTGCGTATTTGGAATACTTGGATTGTCGACGTTCGAGGAATTGATCGTAACTTTTGCACACGGTGTCCGTTTCGGGCCTATAAGTACTTTTTGAAAATGTAGCGTCCGTTTTGGATTGAACTCACCACTTCATCGTGACTTACGAGGGATTTCGACTATTTTTTTGAACGAATGAGCACTTGCGTATTTGGAACGCTTGGATTGTCGACGTTCAAAGAATTGAGCGTAACTTTTGCACACGGTGTCCGTTTTGGGCCCATAAGTACTTTTTGAAAATGTAGCGACCGTTTTGGATAGAACTCACCACTTCGTCGTGACGTATCAGGGATTTAAGCCATTTTTCAAAAGAATGAGCACTTGCATATTTGGAACGCTTGGAGAGTCGGCCTAAGAAGAATTGAGCGTAACTTTTGCACAAGTTGTCCGTTTTGGGCCCATAAGTACTTTTTGGAAATGTAGCGACCGTTTTGGATAGAACTCACCACTTCATCGTGACGTATGAGGGATTTCGGTTATTTTTTGAAAGAATGAGCACTTACGTATTTGGATCGCTTGGATTGTCGGCGTAAGAAGAATTGAGCGTAACTTTTGCACACGGTGTCCGTTTTGGGCCTATAAGTACTTTTTGAAAATGTAGCAACCGTTTTGGATTGAACTCACAACTCTGTCGTGATGTATGAGGTATTTCGGCCATTTTTCAATAGAATGAACACTTGCATATTTGGAACGCTTGGAGAGTCGGCGTAAGAAGAATGGAGCGTAACTTTTGCACACGTTGTCCGTTTTGGGCCCATAAGTACTTTTTGGAAATGTAGCGACCGTTTTGGATTGAACTCACCACTTCATCGTGACGTATGAGGGATTTCAGCTAGTTTTCGAAAGAATGAGCACATGCGTATTTGGATCGCTTAGATTGTCGACGTTCGAAGAATTGAGCGTAACTTTTGCAGACGTTGTCCGTTTTGGGCCCATAAGTACTTTTTGGAAATGTAGCGACCATTTTGGATTGAACTCACCACTTTGTCGTGACGTACGATGAATTTCGGCCAATTTTCGAAAGAATGAGCACTTGCATATTTGGAACGCTTGGAGAGTCGGCGTAAGAAGAATTGAGCGTAGCTTTTGCACACGTTGTCCGTTTTGGGCCCATAAGTAATTTTTGGAAATGTGGCATCCATTTTGGATTGAACTCACCACTTCATCGTGACGTATGACAGATTTCGGCCATGTTTTGAGAGAATGAGCACTTGCACATT
>NW_019240332.1:0-1772 GCF_002742605.1 Olea europaea var. sylvestris
CATTGTTGTCAAGTGTCAATTGAGTACGAAAATTGTTTGAAATTCAAACTATCCAAAAGGGCAATATCTCGTAGCAAAGCTAAAATAAAGTGTAAACCATAGTGTACATGTAGTATGGTCCTTACTGATTGAACTTTGCTATTTGTACATTGATTATTGACTCGTTATTTAACAATTGCATTGTTGTCGAGTGTCAATTGGATAGGAAAATTATTCAAAATTTAAATTATCCAATAGGGATATATCACGTGGCAAAGTGTAAACGAAAGTGTACACCATAGTGTACATGAAGCAAGGTTCTTGCCGATTGAACTTTGCTATTTGCACACTGACTTTTGACACGTTGTTAGACATTTGCATTGTTGTCAAGTCTAAATTAGATGGGAAAATAGTTTTAAATTTAAATTGTCTAAGAAGGTAATGTCACTTGGCAAAGTGTAAACTAAAGTGTACACCATAGTGTACATGTCGAGAGGTTCTTACCGATTGAACTTTGCTAGTTGTACTTTGATTTTTGACAAGTTGTTTCACACTTGCATTGTTGTCAAGTGTCAATTGGATAAGAAAACTGTTTGAAATCTAAACTATCAAACAGGGTAATGTCACGTGGCAAAGTGTAAACTATATTGTATACCATAGTGTACATGTAGCGAGGTTCTTATAGATTGAACTTTGCTATCTGTAGACTGATTTTTGACACGTTGTTTGACACTTGCGTTGTTGTCAACTGTCAATTGGATGGGAAAACTAATTAAAATTTAAACTGTCCAATAGGGTAATATCACGTGACAAAGTGTAAACTAATATGTACACCGTAGTGTAAATGTCACGAGGTTCTTACCGATTGAACTTTGCTATTTGTACACTAATTTTTGACACGTTGCTTGAGACTTGGATTATTGCCAAGTGTCAATTTGATTGGAAAACTGTTTGAAATTTAAGCTATACAAGAGGTTAATGTCACGTGGTAAAGTATAAATTAAATTGTACACATAGAGTACATGTTGCAAGGTTCTTACCGATGGAACTTTGCTATTTGTACACCGATTTTGGATACGTTGTTTGACACTTGCATTGTTGTCTAGTGTCAATTGAATAGGAAAACTATTTGAAATTTAAACAGTCTAAAAGAGTAATATCATGTGGCAAAGTTTAAACTAAAGTGTACACCATAGTGTACATGTAGCATGGTCCTTACCGATTGAACTTTGCTATTTGTACACTGATTTTTGACATATTGTTTAACACTTACATTGTTGTCAAGTGTCAATTTAGTGGAAAAATTGTTTCAAATTTAAACTGTTAAACTAGTTAATGTCACATGGCAATGTGTAAACTAAAGTGTACACCATAGTGTACATGTAGCAAAGTTCTTACCGATTGAACTTTGCTACTTGTACACTTATTTTTGACGCATTATTTAGCACTTGCATTGTTGTCAAGTGTCAATTTGATAGGAAAACTATTTGAAATTTAAACTGTCCAACAGGGTAATGCCACGTGCCAAAATGTCAACTAAAGTGTACACCATAGTGAACCTGTCGCGAGGTTTTTACCGATTGAACTTTGCTACTTGTACACTGATTTTCGACACGTTGTTTGACACTTGCATTTGTCAAGTCTCAATTGGATGGGAAAACTGTTTGAAATTTAAACTGTCCAACAGGGTAATGTCACGTGGAAAAGTGTAAACTAAAGTGTATACACCATAGTGTATATGTAGCAAGGTTCTTAGCTATTGAACTTTGCTATTTGTGCACTGATTATTGACA
>NW_019240333.1:0-1772 GCF_002742605.1 Olea europaea var. sylvestris
AAAAATGACGAAATTGCCCCTGGCGCACTTTTTGTTTCCGATCAAAATGTAAAATTTTAACCAATTCAAACACCGTCGCGAAAGATGACGAAATTTCCCCCGGGGCAATTTTTGTTTCCGATCAAAATGTAAAATTTTAACCAATTCAAACACCGTCGCGAAAAATGACGAAATTGCCCCCGGGGCAATTTTTGTTTCCGATCAAACTGTCAAATTTGAGTACATTTCGACGCCGTCGCGAAAAATGACGAAATTGCCCCCGGCGCGATTTTTGTTTCCGACCAAACTAACAAATTTGTGCCCATTTCGACACCGTCGCGAAAAATGACGAAATTTCCCCCGGCGCGATTTTTGTTTCCGATCAAACTAACAAATTTGAGCCCATTTCGACACCGTCGCGAAAAATGACGAAATTGCCCCCGGCGCGATTTTTGTTTCCGATCAAACTAACAAATTTGAGCCCATTTCGACACCGTCGCGAAAAATGACGAAATTGCCCCCGGCGCGGTTTTTGTTTCCGATCAAAATGTCAAATTTTAACCAATTCCGACACCGTCGCGAAAAATGACGAAATTGCCCCCGGCGCAATTTTTGTTTCCGATCAAATTGACAAATTTGAGCGAATTTCGACACCGTCGCGAAAAATGACAAAATTGCCCCGGCGCGATTTTTGTTTCCGATCAAAATGTCAAATTTTAGCCCATTCCGACACGGTCGCGAAAAATGACGAAATTGCCCCTGGCGCACTTTTTGTTTCCGATCAAAATGTAAAATTTCAACCAATTCAAACACCGTCGCGAAAAATGACGAAATTGCCCCCGGGGCTATTTTTGTTTCCGATCAAACTGTCAAATTTGAGCACATTTCGACGCCTCGCGAAAAATGACGAAATTGCCCCCGGCGCGATTTTTGTTCCCGATCAAACTAACAAATTTGAGCCCATTTCGACACCGTCGCAAAAAATGACGAATTGCCCCTGGCGCGGTTTTTGTTTCCGATCAAAATGTCAAATTTTATCCAATTCCGACACCGTCGCAAAAAATGACGAAATTCCCCTCGGCGCAATTTTTGTTTCCGATCAAATTGACAAATTTGAGCGAATTTCGACACCGTCGCGAAAAATGACAAAATTGCCCCGGCGCGATTTTTGTTTCCGATCAAAATGTCAAATTTTAGCCCATTCCGACACCGTCGCGAAAAATGACGAAATTTCACCCGGCGCGATTTTTGTTTCCGATCAAACTGTCAAATTTGAGCCCATTTCGACACCGTCGCGAAAAATGACGAAATTGCCCTCGGCGCGATTTTATTTTTCGATCAAACTGAGAAATTTGAGCCCATTTCGACATCGTCGCGAAAAATGACGAAATTGCCCCTGGCGCGATTTTTGTTTCCGGTCAAAATGTCAAATTTTAACCAATTCCGACAACGTCGCGAAAAATGACGAAATTGCACCCGGCGCTATTTTTGTTTACGATCAAATCGTCAAATTTGAGCGAATTTCGACACCGTCGCGAAAAATGACAAAATTGCCCCAGCGCGATTTTTGTTTCCGATCAAAATGTCAAATTTTAGCCCATTCCGACACCGTCGCGAAAAATGACGAAATTGCCCCGGCGCAGTTTTTGTTTCCGATCAAAATGTCAAATTTTAACCATTTCCGACACCGTCTCGAAAAATGACGAAATTGCCCCGGCGCGATTTTTATTTCCGATCAAATTGTCAAATTTGAGCGAATTTCGACACCGTCGCGAAAAATGACAAAATTGCCC
>NW_019240334.1:0-7905 GCF_002742605.1 Olea europaea var. sylvestris
AATTAAAGCACTAGTTGTTCAATCTATATACCTCACAAACATGGATTACACAGAAAATTCTAAAATTCGTTGGTATAAAATTGGACAAATTGTTGAATACATGCTCTTTTCTCATCGAGTCTTAATTTTTATTTAAGTAATTAAATCAAAGTGTCAAAATTTTAATTTGGGTGCTTAAACATGTTTTCTAGGGCCTGTTTGTTCCACATTTTTTGCCAATTTTTAGAGATTATTTGTCCGTTGCACAGAGCTATCCAATATCAATTGATTGAAGGTTTTGACAACAACGGACAGTTGCATGTGAATTTATCTACTTTAAGTTTTTTATTTTTTTTATTCCCATGCCTCCAACTAGCCATTTTTGGAATTGACTGAAGGTAGTTGGAGTGTAGAGGGGTAAAATTGGCAAGTGGTAAATTAAAGGATTCTCATTATACAGCCACGCATCTTTTATGTGTGGAGTGAAATTCAAAGGCCCATTTACTCATTTCCCGCCCCGCACAGCCCCATCCCGCTCCAACGGGTTGATCGGGCGGGGCGGGGCATAATTCCCCACCCCATCACGGGTCACGGGGCGGGGCAGTGAATATTAAAAAAAAAAAATTAGTAATTTTTCTTTATATTTTTTTCGAGTGTTTCTTTGAATATTGATGTTAATTTGAGTATTATTTGTTTTGAATTTTTAAATTTTGAATTTATATTTTATAATTTAATAGTATAACTCTAAATTTTGAAAATGTGTCAAAAAAAAATTAAATGGGACAGTAAATGGGGCAAAAAATTGCCCCGAACCCGCCCCGCCTCTTTTAAGGTGCCATCACTAGATAATATCTAAAAATGAATGGGAAATGGCTACCAAACACAAGCTAAAATCATTTTATGAATATGAGGTATGTCGCGGCAGTATCGCCCACAAATATGGCGCCAAACCAATCGTAAATTATTTTATTAACACATTAATTTGTAGCTTATTTGATTACGCAACAATGCCGCATGTCGTGTTTTAAGTATAAGCAAATACATGCCTTATAGTATTTATTTTATTTTAGTATTGATGTATTTCAGTTTATTATTTTTATCTCAATTGGAATATAATTACAAATTATTCCAAGTGCTTACTGATTCTGTCAACTAATTAGACCAAATAAAGATGAAAAGAAAATAACTAATTGTTGGAATTTGGTTTAAAATTGGAAATTTTGGTTAAGTGTTAAATGTGGAAAGTGAATTTGTGTCAACTTTAGCCAAATATTCGGACTAGATTCGATGGTCAAATTATAAATATAAATAGACTAATTTGTTTTACTCGTTGAGTAGATCATTGTGGTATATTTGAAATCTCAAAATCAATTCCGAGTAATTGAAATTGCTGTCCAAATTTGAAAAGAAAAGAAGAAAAGAGGTAAATTAAAAACATCTTTTAATTTACATGGGTTTTAGTTTTAGGTCCAAATCCATGATTTTGTTTTATAATTTTATCATCATTAAATTCATGATCAAAACACAATGTTCGACATGAGTTAAATCAGGGGCGGACCCAGACCTTTAGTATTGTGGGGTCAAAGTTTTAAAAATAATTTTTTTAATAAACAACATAATATCAATGAAAATAAATTTATATGTATTTTGACACTTTGAAAACGTCGTATAATTATATCATTATTAATATTGTTAAATAAATTTTGTTACTTATAAAGTTTTGTTTATCATTTCATTAGCAAATGCTAAGCTAACATTGAGTAAATTAAATTGAATATAGATATTAAATGAATTTAAATAAAATTCAAGTTTAGTTCAGGAAGTAAATGAAATTCAAATTTAAAGCAAATATAATTCAAAAACAATTCAAATTGCATTTAATCCGCAACGACTCTAAAAAATTTACGTCATATTTCATGTAAGACTTCCGAATTAAACGATATAAATTATCTTGAAAAATTTATCGTGCAAAAAATAATAATTAATTAAATTTTTTAAAAGAAAAAAGGAGTTAGACGTCTTTTTTGAGACGTACGTTTGATACATATTTAACTATTTTCGATATCAGTTTGGACCATTCGATATGAAAATGATGTAGTTTTTGAAACAAATTTTTACATGGCATAGACGATTTGTGGATTCAAATAGCACATGATCGCAAACGAATTTTTAAAGTTAGGATATTATTGAAATTCTCAAAATACTAGTTTCAAACGCCCTACTTTAACATGTCATAACTTTTGCTATAGCTGACCACTTCGCATGCCATTAATGAGTGAAAAACTAAGCCATGAGCACTTCGAAATGATATTAAGAATACAATATTTTGGAACCTTTGATTCAATAAAGGAGGAATTATTGGTGGATTAATCACCATGGAGGAGGCTCCCTTTGGGGAAGGAGTAAAAGCCATGTGGGAACCTGGGAACCAATAAGGGCACATCCTGCGATTTACCTCCCTGAGCAGCTGAGGGGCCGGAGGTTCAGGGACGAGGATATAATCTGGCGCAAGTTGGGACACCTCGTTAAAAAAAAATGCAATATTTTGACTTCATTTGGTATCTCGACGAGTGTATCAAAGTAAATTGTTAAAAAAAAAAGTTTGGGACAAAATTTTACATGATCCCATGTGGGTCCACCCCTGGGTTAAGTTATGCTCGCACTGAACAAATTTTCAGATTTCGCCCCTGATTAAGTAATTTTCCCTTATTTTTATGCGTATCTTGTCTTTCTCACATGAATTTGTGGAGACAAGACACGGGAAAAAAAATCTTTTGCACAAGATTATACAGTTAACAAAAAGGGAAAAAAATTATAGCTAAATTACGTGTAATTCACCCGTAATGGCATGCTCGGGAGTTTTGGGTTACTGAGGTTTTTAAAAGTATCAATCTAACCCCAAAACTCCAAAGCATGTGTTGAGAAATTATTTAATTTATCATGTGAGCCAACATATGTAATTAATTGTGTATAAGTGTTATTTTGATGTTAAGGGTGTGTTTGATAGGGTGGAATTGGAATTGAAAGATGGAATTGAAATTGAATTTTCCAATTTTAGGTGTTTGATACATTTTTTTTGCCATGAAATTCAAATTCTTGGTTCTCTTGAAGTTTGGACCTTTCTCCGTTTTTAGGGAAAACCAATTTCCCACGGTTTTCCTATCTATTGTAACTTTTTTTTTTTTTTTTTAGTTTTATTTTGGTTGCAATGGAAACAAATTTTAAGAATTATTGTAAAAAAATATTTCCTTTTAAATGACAATTTTCATGTAAAACAAAGTCAAACTAATACCAAAAGATAGATGATTTTCTTAAAAATTTTGTTCTTTTTTTTTTTATGTTGGCAATGGAAACAAATTTCATCCCCAATACAAGTAAAATATATTCCTTTAATTGACAATTTTCATGTAAAACAAAACCAAACGAACACCGAAAAATTTTATTTCAACATTTTTCAAGTGAAAAATTATACCAATCAAACACAATAATTTACAATTCTCAGGAAAACAATTCTACGCAATTCAATTCTCTGAAATTCATTTTCTAAATAATTTAATTTCATCTTTACAATTAAACGGACCCTGAGTTCAAAATTAAACTGATCCAATAAGGAATTTCCCAACACATGCTTGGAGTTTTGGGGTATGAGTGAATTATACGTAATTTATATGTTTTTCCTTTTTGTTACCTGTATAATCATGTACAGGAGATTTTTTTTCCCATATGTCTCTTGTATCCACAAATTCGTGATTGTCTCACTCTTCGTCCAGCCTGTCCGTCATTTCTGTGTCTTGTCTTTCTCGAACATTAATGACGACAGGCTGGAGAAGAGAAAAACAAGGCACGCATTATTGTAGAAATAAATAAAAGCAAAGAATCCACCAACTTGTCTGAATTAAGGCATCAATAATTCATAAATTGGAAACAGTGCACAGTATTCATAATTGAAGCATAAGTTTTGTCCAAATTGAGAAAAAGAAAAAAAAAAAAAAAAAGCTTGAACCCAACCTTGAGAGCCCCAACCAACCCGTCTCTGAAGCATCATGATATAGGTAAATCAGGGGATATTCCCTAGTAGACCAGAGAACAAGAGCTTGACTGTAAATCGATGCCCACAAAAAATTCAATTTCATATTTCAAGAAATGAAACTCTTATACTGTGGTTACCAGCAAGACAAATTTTGTCCAAATTGACGATGAGATAAGATTGAGTATTACAACAAAACAAAATATCAGTAAATACAAAAATGAATGAAGACCAAAATTATCATTGTAGGGGATAACTGTATTCAACTTAAAATTTGATAAAACCATATTAACATGGAAAAAAAACTACTATATTTAGTCTATGGATTATAGTGTTTCATGGATGGTCCATATTTTGTTCATTTGATTTTTACCTAGTGTTAATTTTTAATTATTGTCTTTCTTTTAATTTTTTGACCTTTATTAGCAGAATTAATCTATTTGTACATGGAGGTTTACACTCCGGTTGACACGGTCCCACCCGACCTTTCACATGGAAGAGGTCGGGGTCCACACCCAAATGTGTGGGGCTGACCTCCCATGTCAGAGGAGAGATGTGCCCGTGTCAATCAGAGTGTAAGGCTCCATATACAAGTAGCACGACCCTTATTAGTATTTAAGGACTGGTTACATTTGTAATCCTCAACTGACTTTAATGAAACATTGAATCGTTTTTCCAATTATTGGGCCCAATTATGTAAATATTCATTTTTCCTCAAACTTATTTTGAATCAAACATTCTATTAAAACAAAAAAAAAAATTCTTATGTTTTTAATCACAATTTCTTCAAAAAAATCACCTTTTTTTTTCACAAAAATGGAGCCGTACAAAGCTTGATCATTTTTCGATATTCATTATGAATCAACGGGTTTGATCTCACACGTATTTTATTTTGATACAGTAAAGTCACCTTCTTTGTGCTGAGTGGTACAATGGGGAAATACAGCCTAATAGCTTAAATAAAAGGAGGATTTTCCAAATTAGTCTAAGAAATAAAAACATTTGAAAACTAGTCTCCAAACAATCAATTTTCCAAAAATACCCCTTATAAAGAAATTGCAACCAAAGCCACTAAAATGTCTAAAAACCTTCAAATAGGCCCTCAAGAAAATAGAGATCATAAGTCTTTAATAAATTTAGATCCAAATATTATAAAAAATTTTATTGATCTAAAAAACGCTACAGAAAATGAATTAACCTATTTGGAAGAAGATCTAAAAGATTTCTTTGTAGAATATCTAGATCCAAAACTAAAAAATAAAAATGATTCCATAGATGATGAAGCAATTAAAATGGAAAAAGATATATATAAATTAATTCTTAATTTAAGAAGAAGAATTAAAGAATTAAACATAATTATTCAAGAAAAAATATTGGTAAAAAATAGTGAATTTTATAAATTCTATTGTGATGTTTTAAATACTTATAAAGAATCTAATTGGCTCAAAAATATTAACCCCTCCGCTGCACACTCCGATCAAATGGTATCAGAGCCAGATTACGAACCAAAAATAATGATGAATATAGTAGACGAAGAAAATATAATTGAAGAATTTTTGAAAAAAGTTAAAAAACATAAAAAACCTAGTTATCCCTATTTACCTAAAAACACTACAAATGAAAGTTTTGAGGATATACATAAAAGGCTAGAAAATCTAGAATATAATCTACAAGTAGGAAATGCATTATTAGATAATAATCTTAGAGGAAAAGATAGGATTATAATTAATCCACCCCAAGATTTTAGAATAACAAAAAATAAAGGAAAAAAACATGAAGAAAAACAATATATGATAACAGATGTAGAAGAAATAGAACAAAAATTCTTAGAATCTACAGGTGAAGAGTATGAAAAATATAAAAAACAGTTAGAAGAATTAACTGAAAAAATGGAAAATATAAAGATGAACACTAACCCATCTTCAAGTCAAGATATTAAAGTAGAATTTAGTAGTGATGGAGAACAATATAAAGATTATCCTTATGGTACCCCAATACCTAATAAGGTTGATATTAATCAATATAGAAAAACCCAGAAAAGATACACTGGAAATATAAGAAAACAATCCATAAAAGAAATAAATCCAATGAAATCTTATAATGAACCAATCCACACAACAGGAATATGGTTAGATTTAGATTGTGTAGATAAAAATAAAGCTATTGAAACATGGATAAAAAGTACAGATTTAGTTATACAATTTAATAAATGGGAAACATATACGGCCTTTAGATTTATAGAACATACATTTAGAGAAACTGTCTCTGAATGGTGGAGAAAGTTACCAGAAACCATCAAAGGAGGTGTAAAATATGGAGCAAATAGAACTGAAGTATTAGATAATAGAAATTCCTTAAATAAACAAAATATACAAGAAATATTAAAAAGATTTGAGAAAATCTTAAGGATAGAATTTCTAGGAAATAGACATACCTCTAATGAAGAAGAAAGAACACAAGAAGAATATAACCAAGGAATGATTGCAATGGAAAATCTAAAGATATGTGATATGTGTGAATAAAGATAAACAAAATATAAAAACTCTTAGAATTTATGAAAAATTCCAAGATGATAGTGATATTGAACCAATTGAATATTTTGAAGATCTAAGCAGTGAATGTAGTAGTATTTACGAATTAGATACATCCTCATCAGAGGAAGAATATGAGGAAATAGTATATATGAACCAAGAAATACAACAATCAGAAATAGAAATAGAAACAACTGAAGAAGTTGAAGATTCTATAGAAGGTATTAATCAAGAAATAACTTTTGATATTAAAAAACATGCAGGAATCACTAAGAAGATATTAGATCTACAGGAAAAAGATGTATTCCATCAAGGATTCTTAGGAATTTTACCAAGAGTAAATAAAACAATTGTAAGTATGAACTATAAAGAAATGTCTATCAATATAGAAGATACCATAGGAAAAGCAAGAATAGTTATAATTACAAAAGAATGGGTAAAACAAAAGTTATCCAAAATTTCAGAAAATGTAAGAAACAAATTAAAATGTATTGAGTTAGGAGGAGTCCAAATAATGGTAAAAGCATTTTTTAGAGAAGGAATGAATATACCAATAGAAATATATTGTATGGATAATAGAATCTTACAAGATCCTATTGATGCTCTATTAGGAACAATTGTAGGAAATTTAGTCTACCAAAAGATAATATTTACAGTAAAACCAAATTATGCAATATCATTAAGTGATGAAAATATTGACCAAAGCTTCAATCTATATTATAGAATTGGTAACTTGAAAATGTTACGAAAAAGTAAGGCAGTCAGTATAAGCATAAAATCAATTTTTACTTTTAGTACTAGCCATCATAACAATTTAAGAAAAATAACTGATAATATTATCACACATAAAGATTTTGAGGAGTTAGCACAATATATACCTCCTAGAAAATACCAAGAACATGAAGTCACTATACCAGAACAAATAATGCTTGATTTTCATAAACAAGCTAGAGAAATTAATTCTGAAGGAAAATTAATAAGAAGAAATAGTGTCAGTTTAGAAGGAGATAATCTTATAGCAAGATTTCCCTCGAGACAAGACCCTAAGATAAGCAGATTTAAGAATCTAAGCATTGCTGAACCATCAAGTTCTCAATACTATATCAAGACAAGATATGTGAACCAAGAAGGATATAAGAAGAATATTCTTGTTCTTATAGATACTGGAGCAGATAAGAGTCACGTAAATGCTAAATTTGTTAGTCACCTAACAGAATTTGAAATAACAGAACCATACATATTTAAAGATTATTTAGGAAATAATCTTGAAATCAGGAAATATGTTAAGTTTCCTCTTATACTTATAGGAGAAGACCAAAGAGAATATACTAAAGAAATAATTCTATATAAAGATGAATTATATGGAGT
>NW_019240334.1:7963-8396 GCF_002742605.1 Olea europaea var. sylvestris
ATCATTCCAAGAATAGATGAAAATATGAAATCATTGTTATCATGGAAAGAGTAATTAGTACTAATCCCATGAGCCCATATATTGAAATTACACTCAATATAAAAGATTATTGTAGAATTAAATTTCATGCTTACTTAGATACAGGAAGTACAATAAGTTTATGCTTACCAAATGTATTACCATTTGAATACTGGAAATACAATTTAAAGAAGATAATCTCCGCTACAACAGCAGGTGGAAATAAGGTAATATATAGCAAGTATGCTACTCAAGTACCTTTTCTAATTTCCTTTAGAGAAGTATTTGTTGATACAATATATATGTCAACCACAATTGGATGTGATATTTTATTAGGACAGAATTTCCTATTAAAATATGCACCATTTACACAATATATTGATAAATATATGTTCACAACACCTTGTGCACATAA